>NC_085141.1:245723534-245801034 GCF_024139115.2 Armigeres subalbatus
AGAAGTTACGTATTGCTATTCATCACCGGTTACTTGAGTCTGAAAATCTCAACATCTTGCTCGAAGAACAGTTTGGTTTCGACGCGTTCGTCAACTGTACACCACTCGAGTCATGGCCTCAGACGAACAAGTAACATTTGACAATGTATGGCATGATGGCCTGGTGTACGAACCACAACGCTACAATCTTCCCTACCTGGTGAAAATCTATCAACAATTACCTGTCGGCAAGGACATTCCGGTCTCAATCAGCGGAGCAAGTTCCACGCGCAAACATCGTCACAGGCGTCCCACAGGGTAGTATCCTCGGCCCCCTGCTATTCAATCTGTTCACCTCCGACGTGCCAGAACCTCCAGAAGGCGGCATTCTGTCTCTGTTCGCAGATGACACCTCCATCGTCTACTAGAGTGATCAGAGCGCTAGTGGCAAACCAACGAGGCCTGGATGCCCTGACAGAGTACCTCACCAGCTGGAAGATCTGTATCAAGCGGCGAAGATCCAGGTCATCCCCCACCCAAATCCCTAATCATGTTCCGCCTGGGGACTGTAAAATCATCCTCAATGGCACGACTGTGGAATGAGCCAATGAGGCGACTACCTGGCTTGATCCTCGACAGCAGTTTATTTTCAGGACAGGTTGACAAAACGGTGACAAAGTGTAACGTTGTGTTGAAACTATGTATTTGATCAACCGCCGGTCGTCACTGTCCTGAAAAATAAGCTTGGTTGTCTAAGCAAATCATCCTCCCTGTGATCGAATACGGCATGCGGTCTGGGAGAGCTGCGCTAAAACCCACCACCTCAAACTTCAACGGGTCCAAAACAAATTCCTGAGGATGATCCTCAACACCCTCCCAGGACAAGAACATCCGAGGTCCACCGTCTGGCCAGGATAAAACCTTACATGAACGCTTTGGTGAGAAAGAAAAGATGTGAAAGTGTAAAGGTGTAAAGAAAAGTTTAGACTCGTTGCTTGACTTCGGATCAGGCTCCAATTAGGGCGCTAGTTCCAATCTAGGTTATCATTTTTTATTGTGAATAATAGTATATAGTAGTTAGGTTGTCAAATCAAACAAGTCAATGCCTCCTAAAGGCTAGATTGCCAAACTAGAAAACTTTAAATTCATAAACTAGAGTAAAACTGCATAAAACTAAAGCTGAAGAGCCAACTGCAAACACTTACCATGTTAAATTTTAAGAAAATACCTGAAATAAACATGAATTTATTGAAAATATCACCATCCAGCACCACCGCCACTAATGAAACCACGTTGATTGCCAGCGACCATAATTTGTTTGCTGGTATTGATCGGAGTTCAACTCGCCTCTCCCTCCTTAAAAGGCAACAAAAGTCTCTTCCACGGCACGGCGATCAATCCCGATAATATAGATATCATCCGCAAATCCCAGGAGCATATGCGATTTTGTAATAATGGTACCGCTTCTTTGCATACCAGCTTCCTAATCGCTCCCTCGAGCGCTATATTGAACAGTAGATTCGAGAGTGCATCACCCGCTTTAATCTATCTAAGGTAACAAATAACGTCGATATTTCAACCGCAACCCTTACACTTGATTTCGGTCCGTCCAACGTCATACGAATCAGCTCATCAGTTTCGCCGGAAACCATGTTCAAGCATAATTTGCCATAATTCATTCCGTTTCACTGAATCGTACGCCGCCTTGAAAGCAAGTTGTACCCGAATTTATCAAGGATTTGACTCAGGGTAAACATTTGATCCGTCGTTGGTCGGCCTCGCGAAACCTGCTTGGTATTCGCCGACGAAGTACTCTTCAAGGGTCTCAATCTGTTGCAGAATACGGATATAATTTTGTTCGCCGAATTAAGGAGGGTTATTCCTCGGTAATTGGCGAACTCCAGTTTGTGCCCTTTCTTAAAGAGAGGACAAATGAGGCCGTCCAACCAGCTAGCAGGCATTTCATCGTCTTCCCAAATTTTCGACATAATATGGTGCAGAACTTCATAAAGCTGCTCACTTCCATGTTTGAGAAGTTCAGCCGAGAGCTGGTCCTTCCCCGCAGCCTTATTGTTTTTCAGCTCTTAACAGCTTTTTAACCTCATCTAGGTAGGTGACTCCACAGCTTGTCCATCGTCGCTAATATTTAATCTGTTCGCCGATGCACCGTCACTCCTCCATTCAACAAAGTCTCGAAGTGTTGCTTCCACCTGCGCCACTTCAGTTTTATCTGTCTTCCTTGTTGGTCGTTGCACATGAGGAGATGGCGCTGTCTTTCTCGCACGCATTGACAGACTCATAAAACCTGCATATCGTTCTGCTCCATTTTCCTGCGCCTCACTAATAACTTGTCTTTCGTACAATTTTTTCTTCCTGCGGTGGGTTCGTTTTCGGCTGCTCTTGCTTCCTTGTAACGATCTCTATTCGATCGGGTACCCAACACCAACATCCGGCTTCTGGCAACTTTCTTCTCGTTTGTCACTCTCGACACTCCACATCGAACCAACCCGTCCTGAGTCGCCTGTGTGTAGTGCTCACTTCGTGCTTGTGTGCCACGCCCATGGATCGACTCCCATAGACTCGATGTTGTCGTTAACGTTGATTGCACTTATCCGTTCGTCGAGCTTCTAGCAGTACTCAGCCGATACCCTTCCGCCGGCAATCGCTGGATATTGTAACGCATCGTCTGCTGGATCTTCGTTCGATACAGGACAACCGTGATCGAATTTTACTGACAACGAGGTAGTGATCGAGAGTCAAGTTCGACTACATCGATAACATCCGAGAAATGGCGCCCATCCACCAAAACATGGTCTATCTGGTTGCAAGTTTCACCATTTGGGTGTCTACAGGTGTGCTTTCGGATATCCTTCGTCCAAAGTAGGTGCTACTGATGGCCATCCTCTGGCAGCAGCGAAATTTACTAGCGTAGGTTGCTGTCAGGTAGCGAGGAAGGCCTTCCTACCAATTAGGGACGGAAAAGTCCTCTCTACCGACCTGAGCTTTAGTTCCGATAACAATGCTTGTCATGCTTTGGGCACTCTCCATAGGATTTATCAAGCCATTCATAAAACGTGTCCTTCAAGTCGTCGGATTTATCATTTGTCGGTGCGTAGATGTTGACTAGACTGTAATTGAAGAATTTGCCCCTGATCCTCAACACACAGATTCGTTTGCTAATGGGTTTCACGCATCACTCGTTTCATCTGCTTTCCCATCACTAGAACCAAATCCATGCTCTGCTTTTCCGCCGCCGCTGTGATAGATGTTATACTTGATTGCAGTGTTGGTCGGGTCCATTTATTTATTGCTTATTTATAGCCTGATTTCTTTATTGGCAATTTCTAATTTTTAGGGGAGTTTGAATTTTAGTCGAGAAAATTACTCTACAGTAGTCAGACAAGCCATAATAAGTTGATTTGTTGATCTTTGGAAGTACGTTGCAAGTTAACGGCTTTATAATTTGGTGATGTTGTGGGTGGTTTGATTTGTGATTCCGTGAAAATTTCCCGGTATGTGATTACCTCAATATATCATATGTCTAGTTGTTACTCTTTTAGGATAAGTCACTGGATCCGCATTAATCTTTACTCCCTTATTTATATTAAATAGAAGCATCGTGATCGAAACGAGAAAAAAAACTGTGTTGGTGGAATCAAAATGTCAATCGGATCACATTTTTCAGTATGAACACCGTGGCGAAAATGACACTCACTCGACATTTGTCGTGCACAGATTATAAAGATGAATAAAGGACCATGTTTTATGAGTCCATCCTCGTACAGTCGGTTATAGAACTATCGACCTTCAATTCAGTTTGTAAAATAATCCATCGCACTCAAAGATGTCAATCAGAACAGCGACAAGAAAACATCTTGTTCAAGAGATTCCACAACACTTGTCGAACTTTATTATTGCACCAATTTTGTCTGGTCATTAGTCATCAGCTGTGAAATTCTGCAAACCTTACCTTATCAATACCAAAAACCAAAAAACTGAGTATTGAATCTGTATCATTTGAATTTTCAGTTTCACCGTTTCAAGCTCTCCCAAATGAGATATTTCAAAGTATGGAGAATTCTGAAAAAAAACACTGCGAATAATATTTTCGTTTTAAAATTTAGATAGGAGCTTTTATTTAAATAAAATAAATTATTCACGACCTTGAAATGAATTACACATTTACCGTTAGACGTCTTGGTCACTTTACCCGAGGAGGATCTAGATCAGAACATGCATGACGGATGGGCAGCTTATGATGATGGAATGTTTAACAGCAGTCTTCCTTTACAGTTGATTCCTGCTGCCTCATGGATGCATGATCGATTTTCTCTGATAGGCCACGGGGACGGTATTTTGCACCCATAGCCTCCCAGCTTATGGATAGCGGCGTGATCCAAACAATCGATAATGCCATCTCCGTTTAATCCTTCGAAAAATATAGACAACGAATTAGAATGAAGCTTAGGAAGTGGGGTTCGATGAACCGTGCTTCAAAATACAAATCTTCTTCGAGATGACTCAAGAACTGGTTGGACAAGACTTTAGATAGTTAGTTGTGGGCATCATGTGCGCGCACGGTCAAGGGCGATCATACGCTGCAGGCGTAGGTTTGAATTTATTGTCTACACTGGATTATAAAATTGTATTGATTTATGCATTCTTTTCTTACCTGACCAAACTTCCCATGTATCCTTGCACGGTCGAGGCAGCACATTGAGGATCGTTGGCGCAGTTTGCGTATGCTGCGGACGAGAAATTCGATGATTCATTAGTTACATATAAGAAATTATAATTGTGGAATCAAAGCTTTTGTAAAAAACGATGGGCAGATACAAACACATTACTGCAATAAATCTTGTTGCATCTACCCTCTAACACGTTTTTGTATACCTAGTTTAACATAACACAGTCACAAATTTCTGTTAAGATGAATGCAGAATGTTGATAACTTTCAAAGTAAATCGATATGCACTAGCTCAAAGGTTTTTAAATCATCATCTTCGAGTTACTGTGCAGCATGCAAAACTGTATATTCTCTGATCAACACAGTATCCACCCCAGAATTACTATTTGCATACTGAAGAAATTTCTTCTAATGTCATCGACTGATTTGAACTATCTTACTGACTGTACGCTGAGCGTTAAAATTGGTAACGATTTATCGAAGATATTCTGAATGAGTCCGGCGTGCTTAGAATCAACTTAGGTCCTATGCCGTTTTCAATATTCAGCAACAAATCTTCAGCTAAAACTATCGGTGCTTCCTTGACCCGATGAAAAGCATGTATATAGGTTTCTTACCCATTCTGGCCCAATATGCGCATGACTGCATTATTTAATTGATATTTATAACAAGGAGTAACTTTTCCGGAATTTTATGGGCCGTGCAATACTGCAATGCCCAAGAAACATTTTAAGTTTTATAACGCTCTTGAAGACCATAATTTACTCTTCAAGAGTGTTATAAAACCATCATAAAACCAAAATGTTACTAGGGTGGGGTTCACCTCTGTTTAAAAAATTGCTATTCTTGCTAAACATCGTTTGAAAAAGCTTTTATTTGATTTAAATTAACAAGGTGCAGCACACTCAGTTTCATCGATGGCTTTTCCGGATACCCCAAGTCTCTTCGGCATACGCAATATTTTACCAATCTCTCAACACCTATCTCATTCTCTCTCGACGTTCAATATTCGCCCCCTTAGCAAATCTTCAAATTTAACGATGATACTGGTCGAAATTATGTACTTCCAATGTGTTAACCACTAATTTAACTTACCATCTATAATACGGAATAAAAATTTGGACGAAAAACTAATTATATTCCGAGAAAACAATTTTATTTTGAAGCGCTGCATTTTCGTGCAAATTCAGACCATGCGGGTTGAAACGCGCCACCCCGAGGCTAAAACGCGCCAGCTCAAAAATGTAAACAACCAGCAGTGAACTGACAGAAGAATCAAGTATCAATTTATGAAAAGTCCTATTCTCGTTTCCACTGCAATGAAAGCTTATGAAACGTTAATTAAATTGTTTTTGCTAAATTTACGTGTAACTAGTTGACAATATATGTTTATTTTTAACTTATGGTGGGCGCATGTACAGTATTACGGAGCCAAATCACGATTTTCTGTTCACGGTACATGTATCACGCTTCCAATTCAGTGCGAGATTTCTCTTGTTTCGGACTGCAGAACGATGACGCGATCGGCCGAAATATTTGTTCTGATTGCGCGGCCGGTAATAAAAAATCAGTTCAGTGCGAGATTTCTCTTGTTTCGGACTGCAGAACGATGACGCGATCGGCCGAAATATTGTTCTGCATTGCGGCCGGTAATAAAATCAGTTCAGTGCGAGATTTCTCTTGTTTCGGACTGCAGAACGATGACGCGATCGGCCGAAATATTTGTTCTATTGCGCGGCCGGTAATAAAAATCAGTTCAGTGCGAGATTTCTTGTTTCGGACTGCAGAACGATGACGCGATCGGCCGAAATATTTGTTCTGCATTGCGCGGCCGGTAATAAAATCAGTTCAGTGCGAGATTTCTTGTTTCGACCGCAGAACGATGACGCGATCGGCCGAAATATTTGTTCTGCATTGGCGGCCGGTAATAAAAATCAGTTCAGTGTGATTTCTTTTGTTTCGACGCAGACTGACGCGATCGGCGAAATATTTGTTCTGTCGCGGCCGGTAATAAAAATCTTCTAGTGCGAGATTTCTTGTTTCGACTGCAGAACGATGACGCGATCGGCGAAATATTTGTTCTGCATTGCGCGGCCGGTAATAAAAATCAGTTCAGTGCGAGATTTCTCATGTTTCGACTGCAGAACGATGACGGATCGGCCGAAATATTTGTTCTGCATTGCGCAGTGCGTGATTTCTCTCGTTTCGACTGCAAAATGATCGCGCGATCGGCCGAAATATTTGTTCTGCATTGCGCGGGTGATAAGAGAGTATCGAACAAGTAAGTGCAGTGCGTGTTTTAGTCGTCGGAAAGAAATAAAGTATTCATCTTGTGTTCGGTGGCTCATGCGCAGTCGCGCGCGGTCAAAAAGCGAGTTCTTCAATAGTTTGCTGTAGCCATCGAACAAGTGAGTACAGAGTGCTGCGCTTCCGTGCGGTCGTCCAAAACGCGAATCTCCTTAGCTTTCATATGCCACCGGGCGGCATGTTTTTAACTTTAACTCGTATTAGTGTCATTTCCATCCCATAGATCGCATCGCTACTCAAAGTGAATCCAGATAAATTATCCTGTGTAACTAAACGATATCCCATCCCAAGACAATCGTGGAGATGCAGAGGTATACTCGGTCTCTAGTAGCAACGAGAGTCGGACTTACAATCTTTCCTATATGACCGTAAGGACGTGGCTGGCGCCGTTATTGACTTAAATATTTGAGCTCCCGAAACGTGTACATTGAGAATGGGTAGCTAATCCCAAGCCCCATTCATTGTGTTCTCTGTACAATTTCGCAAGTTCAGTCAATCACGGAGTAGCAATCACGAATTGTGCGGTCATAATGCTCATGCTCATGCTCACGGTACATGTATCACGCTTCCATGAAATTCCTGGAGTGAGATCTTAAGGTCTACATGAGTAACCAACGATCTACATGAGTAACCAGACCTGTGTGCCAATCTCAAGGGATTTCTTGGATGATCAAGAACCTCTGCCGCTGACTTATTCTATTCTACACATCCAAAAGGGCATGTACCACATTTAAAACAGTCCGATTGATCTTTAGTTACGCGTGTAGATCTGAGGACCTAATTCCAGGATTCTTTGACGACGAAAACCTCTACGTTGACTTATTCTATTCTACATCCAAAAGGGCATGTACCACATTTAAAACAGTACGATTGATCTAGTTACGCGTGTAGATCTGAGGATCTAACTCAGGATTTCTTGAATGACCGAAAATCTCTACTCGACTTATTCTATTCTACACATCCAAAAGGACATGTACCACATTTAAAACAGTACGATTGATCTTTAGTACGCGTGTAGATCTGAGGACCTAACTCCAGGGATTTCTTGATGACCGAAAACCTCTGCCGTTGACTTATTAAATTCTACATATCCAAAAAGGCATGTACCACATTTAAAACAGTCCGATTGATCTTTAGTTAAGCGTGTAGATCTAAGGATCTAATTCCAGGGATTTCTTGGATGACTTAAAACCTCTGCGGTTGACTTATTCGATTCTACACATCCAAAAGGGCATGTACCACATTTAAAACAGTCTGATACATCTTTAGTGTCGCGTGTAGATCTTAAGGCCCAACTCCAAGAATCTCTTACGTTAGCTTTTTCTATTCTACACATCCAGAAGGACATGTGCCATAATTGAAACAGTCCGATTGATCTTCAGCTACGCTTTAGATCTTTAGTCTTACTCCAGGGATTTCTTGAGCCCAAAATCATAGTAAAAAACTGTATTCTGAGTAGTCTCCGTACTATTTACTACTCTCCCTTCGTCTCACTTCTCGCTTTTTTTTTCTATTCTGCAATTTCACTCTTGTACATTGCCATTTCACGGCTCGTTTCTCACTACTCACATCCCATTTATCAATTGTCATATTCTCTTTCACGCTTTTTGCTCATTTCTCACACAAAGTATCTCGCTTATTACTTCTCACCTCTACTTGCTTCTCGCTTTTCACTGATCACATCTTATTTCGCACTTCTTACATGCCTGTCGCTTCTCACTTCTCAATACTCATTGTTTTTCGCTTCTCCCATCTCACTCCTCAGTTCTTATATCCCAAATCTCAGCTTACAATCCACGATTGATTATAAAACTATTGAGGGATTTTTTGTGGAATTCTCAATTCCTACTTCTCACTTGTTGTTTCTCACTTTTCACTTTTCATCAATCATAACTTCTCACTCATCACTTTTCACTTTTATTTCCTCACTTTTCAATTCTTACTTTTTTACTTTTTAAATGATAATTATTCAAAAATAAATTATTATTGGCACACGCCCTTCTCAATATATATGACATCCATAGTCAACATCAGATGGGCGCGTTTATCCTGCACGCAGAGGTTTTATTAAATGTGTGTTTTCTATGGAAAATGTAGTGAAGTTAACTTTTTAGTAACTAGGCACAATCTTAGGGGGGTCCTTAGAGTAGTTGTCTATACGTCTGACTCTGAATCAGATATGGGTTCGATTTCACCTCCACATCCCTTATACAGGAAAAGTCAACGACTATAAAAAAGTAAAAGTTACGGACATAAAAAGAAAAATAACAACAAGTCTTATATGACAGAATTTCAAATAAGAAAAAAGGTCGATAAAGCAGATCACGATTTGTAAACTCCACGGAGTATAAATAGAAATAAGGTTGGACATATGGCCTGCGATGCCAGTCCAGTTAGTTAGTGGTGTAAAAAAAGCACCACCCAAACCAGAAAAGAAGAAGAAGAAGAAGGCACAATCTTTACTAATTTGTTTTTCCAGACATGTGCAAAGATTATTGAAAAAATGTTTTTATCTAGTGGAAAATCCTTACGGGAACGAAAGCTTAGATTTTTCAAAAGGCGGAAAAACAAATTTATTTTAAAATTTTATTATAGATGTCTTGACTATTATTTTTAATTTGTTGATCTAAAAACAAGTTTAGGCGTCAGCTGCCATCGGTTTTGTAACTTAATTTAGCCAATTAACCCAGAAAATGCAATGGCTCGTATAGGGCACTGCACGAAAAGATCTTTTTCTTTTGTTCTTCATAAGTTTTGACATTTACTGGCCTTGTTGTTTTAATTTCTTTGCGAGAAGAGACAAAGTAGCCCGTGCAGTGCCCTATTAGCTGACTGGCGCATTTTAAACCTAGTTCCCCTACACGTTCCACGACAACCACGTCCGCTACCTCCCACCAATCCTTCCACTGTACACCACACTTAGAGGTGTGCGCCGCCGCCGACTGTTTTTGGCACGACGCCGCCGCCGACATTTTTGCATCGGCGCGCCGCCGTTTAAAATTTGTCAGCCGCTGATCTATAATTTTCACGCCGATTCAAATTTGAAGAAGTCCTCAGATTTTTCAGAGGAAATCTGAAGATTCATGGAACTTCCGTATAACTTCCTCAGATCTTTACAACATCAAGTTGAAACTGAGAATGTTTCGTGAAGATACCAATGATTTTATAAAATTCCATACAATTTCTTGTTCAAATTTCGAAAAGCTCTAAACTCTAAACTAAACTAAGCAAAACTTCGTGTGAAAAACTCGAAGGATTTTCCGTTGAAATTTAAAAATCTCTGAAATTAAATTTTGAATGGCAAAGAGTCGTTCGGCAGAAATCCATTCGGCTGAAGGCCACGAGGCTGAAGTTGTTTGGCCGAATATGTTGTTCGAACGAAAAGACTGTGATAGAAGCTCACCTGGCAAAGCTTGAGAGTAAATCAATCTTGTTTTAATGTTGTGAAATCATCGATTATGTTTATTAATCTGATATCTTTTTGGTCGTTTTAACGGCTGAAATAACAAACGTATAGCAGAAAAATCTTACCGTGAATCAAGTAAAAACGTTGTCGATGAGAGCAAATTGAAAACTAATGTTGATATTGGTTTCGATAACAAAATAAGACACAGTTTGATGTCATATCATTCAATTAGTAATCTCCAGCACTATTTGTAAACAAATCTTGAATCAATTTAATGTCAAAATCAAAATATGTTATTTGGCGAGAATGTCATTTTGGTTCCCAGTTCCTTTGAAAAATCGGTTGGAAATATAATAGTCGAATATGCTCTTGGTCGAAATGGACATTCGGTGGAAAGTGTCATTCTGCCTGAATTGGTCATTGTGATATTTCTAAAACATTAACGGGAGAATCTTGTGCTTCATCTAAAAATTAATGAATTCTTAGATTTTTTCGTTTTCCAGAATATCAATTTGAATTTTTTTTCAGATTTTCCACAAGAACTACTATCAAGTTTCCAGAACTCTTTAGAATTATCAAAAGGAGCCCTTATTTGATTTACTGGAAAACTGTTTGGAATTTAATGAGAATTCCTTCACGGAAGCTTCCAAATTTCCACTGGAAAATATTCGAATATCCACGGAAAGTTCTTATTGAGTTTCGTTGAGTACCTTTGAAATTTACAGAAAATTGTGACTTGTAGGGTGCTAACGTGATGCTTGTCAATCTAGATTATTTAAGACGGCTTGTTTTTGTAATCCTAAGTGATTTTTTCACAGGGAGAAGTTCATCAATAGATAGTTTGAATAGCCTTAAAACAACGGAAAATGCTCGAATTTTTGAGGATTTTTTATTTCTTCAGAAAATTCTTTCTATATTTGATTAGCAATTTGGGAACTCCATTGACCGAAAGCGGAGACTGAACTGGTAACTCGACCGCAAAATCCGTTTTCTAGTAAGTTATCTGGCCGAAACGATCGTTGGCCAAAAATGCCGCTTAGCTGAAATGGTTTTTTGACAGAATGCTTTGAATCTGGAGCAAAATAGAACAAACTCTCTGGTTTCCCCAGCAGTGTTCCATTCATGTTTTTCAAATTTTCAATTAAATGAAATCATTATATTGCCGCCAAGAAAGGCGCATAATTGCAAAGTGGATTGATCGTAGATAAAATGACGCATTCATACACCAAAACAATTGGAAAATATTTGAATTTTGTGATTCAATCGTGGTTCAAATCTGCAGAAATAAAACGGAGCGTTATACCAGTTTATTTTTATGAATTTGACTGGTATAAAAATGAATCTAGAACAGCTGCTGGGATAATTAATGTTTCGATTATCTAAACTGATAGCCCTGAACGATGAATCACTGCTGATTTCAATCTTAGGCCAAAAGATCTAGCCAAGTACCATTTAGCAAATCAACGTTTAACGGAGATCGTTATCAGGTCAAAACTGGTTTGACCGAAAATGTAGTTGCTGAAAGCAAAAGAAAATTTGGCCGAACTTGTAAAAGTTATTTGCCCTAACATGTCATTTAGCTGAAAATGACGTTCGAGCTTGAGCTTGAGCTTGATTGACTGCTCGAGTTACTTCCATTATGACCAGATCAGCTGTTCTTGCATAGGAACCAACAGATGTTTGCTTGCGAAGCACACATCATCAATGTACAAGTACTGGTGATCTCATTTGTTAGGTCATACTGGCGCCAGCCAGTCAGAACTGTCAATGTAGGGAAGGGGAGGAAATGATTATGCAATCACTGGCCACTGCAAGCCGAATATACCTCTGACTGCACGAGTTCATGCGGAATTTGTTGGAATTTTGGGTCAGGTTCGAGAGGCAGAGTTCGTCTGGTTAACGAGCTGCCAATGTGATAGATAGGAGAAGGCAACTGATGGAATTTCTAATTGGATGTAGGAAACGAGCTTTATAGTTCATTTCCAATTCAGCAGATTACGTTAGAATACTCTGAAGGTATAGGAATAGTAATGGAAACGGTATGGAAGTTCATTTCCTAGCGATTGAGAACAGTGAAATAAGAGAAAGATACAAAGTAGTAGAATGGAACGGACCTGGATTGAACCCACGACCTCCTGCGTATAAGGCAGAAGCAGTAGCCATATGACTACCAAGTCGCTTCATTTAGCTGAAAATGGCGTTCGACTGAAAAGTCGTTTGACCGAATACGGATCATTTGACCAAAAGTGCCAGAATTGTCATTTGGCAGAAAAAGCCGTTTGGCCCAAGAACTCTTTCTGCAATCTTACTTAACTTCTTTGAAAAGTGTCGTTTGGCTCAACTGATCATTCTCCCAAGAGATCAGCCGAATAGGTCATTTGACAGAAAATTCCATTTGGCCGGGATGGGTTGTTTTGCAGAAAAGACATTTTCGGTCCAAATGACCATTCCTACCCAACAGATTTTCGGTTAAATGATCTATTCGGTTAAACGATTTTTTCGGCCAAATTAACATTTCGGCTGAATGTCCATTATGGCTGTATGCCGCTTTCGGTCATACTTCATTTTTGTCAAACTATTTTCGACCTGATAACAGTTTTGAAACGTTCAATTCGGCTTAATGAGATTTGGGTAGACGACTTTTGACTTAAAGGTCAGTATCGACTTGAAAAGTAGAGGTTACGAAATTTCGTTCAAAGTCGTTTGATAAAAAGGTCTTTTCAACGTAAATGATTGCGCAGTGCAATGCAGATCATAGACTTTGACATCGTTTTGAAGTTCAGCTGTCCGATAACTGCAATCTTATGTAACTATTGAATTGCATTTAAAAGACTTGCAGTTAAATGACTTTTGGTTATCGAACGTCTACTATACAAAAAATTTTCAGTAGAAATACAATAATTTCGAACAATTTTCCGTTTTTTTTATTGAAAACTACATTTTGAACAATCCACCGTAGAAACTCTTAAGAAGTTTTCTTACGGAGAATTTCTCGTGAAAATTCAAGAAATTTTTCCTTGAAAACTCCTTCGAATTCTAAGAATTGACTGTTTTATCGTTGGCCGACAAACTACCCGAGTAGACGAAAATAGCTCATTAATATCAAATGTTGATTAGATAGAAAATGAGATATAGATGATTGATATAAGAGATAAAAGATCAGACGATAATATCAAAATTTTGCACAAATATCAAGGAAGATCAAGATATGCCATTTTTATTAAGTGATCAATATGCCATTAGTTTGTTCTTATCCATAGTATATATGATATTTAAATTTAAATAATATTTCGGTGCAAATTTTTGATATTGTTCTCTTTCTTTTATCTCTTATATCAATCAAGTCCATATCATGTTTTGTTAATCTGTTCATCGCTTCTGCCCGGGTAGCGTCCAATTATTCTAGACTGAGAAAGTCAACATGAAAACAAACATTCTACCAGCCAATCTCCTGCAATTATGAAGATTTTGCAAATTTCGAAGAATACTCAACAGAAACTTTCCGTGAATTTCCGAAGATTTCCTATAGAAGTTAAGAATACGTGAAAATTTGAAATTACCCATTTCCATTTTCCAAACAATTTTATTTGGAAATTCCAAATATTTCTCGAAACTTCAAAGCAGTTCCATGGAAATACGAAAATAATTTCCAAATTTTGAAAACTTATAGAATTTTCTGAGAAGGTCATTAGATTTTTATGCGAAATTCAAAAATTCTTCCTCTAATGTCTTGAAAATATCCCAAAAATGCAAAAAAAATTAAAACGTAATAAAAAAAAAATCACCACGCCGATTCACGCCGCCGCCGCCGCCGACCAAAATTCTGACAAACGCCGCCGCCGACGAATATCGGACCGGCGCACACCTCTACACCACACTGCTACACCATCCAAAACACACCACCACTCAAAAACTGCACTACTGTCAACTGCTAATGTGATACTCGGTGATCGTCACGGAAATACCGTTCTTGCACGCGCTTTGTTGGACAGGGTCTCAAATATCTCTAATAACAAATCTCAACGTTTAAATTTCCGTCGACTTCGTGAGAATTTGCTCGTTAAAGGAGGGTGGTTCTCATCTGTTGCTAAACAGTCAGTATACAATATATGTCCTGCAACTCTGAGTACAAGTCTTGCAAGGCTAGGTACCTAGCAGCACAATCGAAGCGAATTTGGTTGCTGCGACTTAATTGTGACTGAATCTGGTCATATAGATGTTGCAGTGATCTATTTCAAACATGTGTGCTGCTCGGTATAATGTCGAAGATCATGTCAAGCCTGCGCAACAGCACATCGATACTTCGTCGTGGAATCTGCATACAGGAGTTTGCCTTGCGGATCCAATTTCAATGTAACCTGAGGCTATCGATGTCATCTTGGGTGTCACAGTTTTTACGATCTGCTGCTGAGTGCACTGAAACCGTTGCGTCAGCTACACAGTAGCATCGTCTTCAGTAACCACGGAGGAAGTCTTTGAAGAACTCTCGAAGTTGTGGGAGTTGGAATCCTGTCACACTGCTGCTTATCCATCGAGGAATCTGCTTGTGAAGAAATATTCGAGGAAACAACTGCAAGGAGCCCTGATGGGAAGTTTCGAGTTCAGTTACCGAAGTAAAAACATGATCTGGAGAAGTTAGGGAGTTCGGGGCGATAGCGAAGAAACGCTTCATCTCTATGGAGAAACGGCTGGATGCCAATTCGAATTGAAAGCTATACACGGTATCTGCATGAATATCTTCAGATGGGACACATGAAAGAGGTACAGGCGGACGACGAGTCGACTCGGACTTAGGGTGGTTTTTGATGCATCTTGAACGATGTTTGATGGTTCGGCCTCGTCCAAAATGATTCGCGAAGCATCTTACTGCGGTTCCGGATGTATAGGTACGCGGTCATTGGAGACGCTGAAAATATGTACGAATGGTAAGCAGCCAGCATCGGACTTGCTGCACAAGATTTTCTAGATGGATTCGAGTCAGAGCCACTGAAGACGTATAAGCTCACCACAGTCACCTACGGACATCATCTGCGGCTTATCTTGCTACTAGGTGCCTGAACAAGTGCGGGACGAGGTGTGAGCGCCATCCGCAGCTGCAGCTGTCGTTAAAAAGTGTTTATGTAGATGATATGCTGGCTCACACAATAGAAGAAGGAAGCAGCTATGCAAAGACGTGCTACAGCTTCTAAAAAGAATGGGTTCAACCTCAGAAAGTGGAATACAAACAATCCAGCGATTCTGGCTGAAATTCCTCCCGATCTAAGAGACGAGCGCGAAGTTCTTAATCTGTACAAAAAGGTTACCGTGAAGACACTGGGTCTCACATGGAAACTGGCAGCAGATAAATGTTGGATCAAGGTTCCCCACTGGAAACCTGAAGGGCATGTTACCTATCGGAATGTGTTATCCGAAATAGCACGCCTGTTCGACCCTTACGGACTAGTGGGTCCAGTAATAGTACAAGGAAAGATATTCCTGCAAGATCTTTGGAAAGCTAAAATCATGGGATGAACTGCTGGTGCCGTTGGTTAGAGTTCAGAGCAATCTAGCGACTAAGACGCGGTGTCAGTTCCACGGTGGATTGGCTTTGGTAAAGACGTGACTACTTGTGAATTCCATAGGTCCAGCGATGCGACAAGGCCTACGGTGCGTTCACTTACGTTGTGTGAAATTGGACGGAAGAATAAGGGTCAATATGATGATGGCCAAGTCAAAGGTCGCACCGTGTTGGAAGACCTTAGCTGCAGGAAGAAGAAACAATCCACACCTCGCCTGGAATTGTCGGCTGCGTTACTGTTGGCTCTTCTGTACGTGAATGTCAAGGGCAGTCTGGAGATTTCAGTGCCTGCTTTCTTTTGGACGGATTCAACGATCGTCAAGTATTGGATCTCGTCGCACCCATCGAGGTGGAAGTCTTCGACTCGGTAACTCTGGAGGAGAGTCTCCTCCAAGTAATGTATTCACACTTCGTTCTTCTTGTTAAACCTGTTCGACTGACTGCCTGGATACGTTGATTTTCTACCAATTGTCAACTTGGAACAGCCATCAACGGAGGACAGGATCACTGAGTGCTGATGAATCAACTCGGCGCTGCTAGCGTTGGTGAAGCTAGCCCAATCGGAATGCTTTCCACTAGAATTGGCGGATATTGTAGCTAAAATGAAGAAGCCAACCTCAAAAATACACAATCTTCACTGATGGGATAATCTGTGTGGTGGTCTCAGAAATGCTACGATCTCACCAGGTCGCAGACATCAAATGATCTTGGATAGCCATCACCCGTTAACTAAGCTAATTCTGATTGATTATCATCATCCACTACTTCATGGAGGACCTCTGTTGATGATAGCGTGCGTTCGTGAAAGAATTTGGCCGCTGAGCGTCCGGAATCTCGCCAGAAGGGTCCTACACGAGTGCAAGGCCGTGAATATAGAGGTCGTTATGGATCTCACCAGCGATGCTTTCATAGCCGCACTCAGGAGGTCCAAAGCAAGACGAGGAAGGCAAGTTCAAATTCTATGCGACAACGCTTACAACTTTGTTGGAGCGCAAAGACAATTGTACGAGCTACACAACATTTTTCGGCAAGATCAGTTCCAGGACCGAGTGTCAACGGAAGCAGCTCTAGACTAAATTGAGTTTAAGTCAGTTTAAGTTCATTCCCGCCAGATCTCCCAATTTCGGCGGCTTGTGGAAATCGGCAGTGAAGTCAGTGAAAGGACATATGCGGAGAGTAATCGGAAAAAGAATGCTGAAGTGCGATGAAATCCATACTGTTGTCGCACAGAATGAAGCTTGCCTTAATTCGAGGCCATTAACTCCAATGAGCCACGATCCTACGGATTTGGAGGTTCTAACGCCGAGGCACTTTCTTATCCCGCGACCGCTCACTGCAGTGCCTGAACCAAATCTCATCGAGCTGCCAGAGAATAGGCTCAGCAGATGGCAGCGGGTTCAGCAATATAGCCAGGTGATCTGGAATCGTTGGTCGACGGATTACCTATCAAGTCTACAGAGTCGTAATAGATGGACGAGAAACAGGGACAACCGCACTGTTGGTACAATGGTACTCTTAAAAGAAGACAACGTTCCACCGCTGAAATGGAGGTTGGGATGAGTCACGGAGGTTCATACGGGCCATATCGCAGAGCAGTGGCACGGCAAATGCTGGGTAAAGTGTACCATTGGTACTTCGCGTACGTGAAGGAATAAAATAGCTCTTGAGATAATGACAGCTCAGTCTTGTTCACTCGCAGCGACGGACGGACCCGATCCTACAGGCTGAGAAATAGTCGCATAATTTATATATCAAGAGTTTCCGAGTCGATTGATATATAAATCTCAAAAATCCATGATAAGGCAAGGGTTTAAAATCTTACATAATTTCGTGACGGTCCCCAGTTTTGAAATTTTCATTTTACCCCCAGTATCCGAGCCTTCCCCGTAGTTTACGTCAAAACGGTTTCACTAGAAATGCAGTGTCACTCTTCCTTTTTCCGGGCTTGTGACCGGCGTGACTATAGTAATTTGTCAATTGATGCACGGCTGAAAGTTCATTAATTTTTTCACAGCCTGTGTATTCCTTATGTTAAGTGCAGAAATTGACGATAGCTGTGCAACAATTGGCAAATAACCTTAATTATAAAATAAATGACTTTTTTTTCTTGTTTCAGCACAGTGGCCCCAAAATTATAGATCACATACATTTTATGAGCATGATACCCCGAATGATCAATAGCATACATATAATCTTGGGGCCAATGTTCCACCAAACACGTAATAGGTCAAATATTTTATAATAGTCATCGGCGGAATTACCACTATGTATTGTTTTTAGCAATTTGGTCATAGGCAAGTTTTAGTGGCATACACACGGTATAAGGGCCATTTCATGTGAGACTGCCTGTCTCACAAAAAAGGACTATCACTTCTGCTGATACAAAGTGTTTTATGAATTGGCCTTTTTTGAGATGCTCAGTTTAATGTTGTCATGTCCTGCATAGCTCTTCTTGAGAACTATGACTTGTGTTCTGAATTTGTCATTAAATGGACATTGATCATATGTACATAGTGGTATTGTATTGAGCAATCTGTAGTGTTCTCGGAATACTAATGGGCCAAATCATCAACAAGTGTTGATGCTTACAATCAATTAAGGAAGGCTGCCCCCTCTAGGAAGTAATATTTATCTCTTTTTGCCTTTCTCGTACAACTAAGTTGTACCGAAAGGCTATCATTTCACTCCAAATTTGAACTTTTGATAGAGGTCCCGGAGACCCATAGTGTTATATACCATTCGACTCAGCTCGACGAGCTGAACAAATGTCTGTCTGTCCGTGTGTGCGTGTGTGTGTGTGTGTATGTGTGTGCGTGTGTGTGTGCACAAAATGCCATAAAAAACATTAGCCAAATTTTCACATAGAAACTCTTAACCGATTTTCTTGCAACAAGTTGCATCCGACAGAGACTAAAACGCTGTTGATCACTATTGAATTTCATAATAATTGCAAATTGCAAAAAATAGATAATATTAAAATAGTGATGAGACATAGTCACATAGAACAATGATGTGTTATGAAAAATGCCTTGCATCTATGAATATTTTTAAAGTGCTCCCATTAAGAGTTTCATCGTACTATAAAGATGCTCGTGTTGCACGCATTTAGGCGTAAGTATGCTCTTCGTTCAGTTTCATAGTACTATGAAATTGTCCGAAAGTCAAAATTCGAACATAGGAAATTCGAGAAACTTTTGGCAGCGCCATCTATCGTCTACTAGTGTAAATTTTCTATCATAACATTAGACGGTGTAACTATTTTGCCTTTCTTGTACTTCGACTCGGTGTAAGCGTAAAGGCTACATTTATTACCTTTTTGCGCGAGAAAGGCGCCATCACCTCTAGGTGGATTAATCTGGGTTTTTTTTGTTAAAACAAAGCAAGTAAGCCATGTGAAATAATTGAAAAAAATGGCACAACTGTTAGTTGAAATGGGTGACTTATTTGTAACTGACCGGCAATATAACAAAAACAGAAACGATTACTCAGATTTGCTAAATAAACTAAAATCAAAAACGCGATACAATGCATTTTGCCTCCTAGAGCAGACCTCCTCTTTAACAGAACACAAGATTTCCTTCGTGTGTATTAGTTTTAATTTACAATTACCACTTCCAGCTTAAACAATCACTAGTTTGTCAACATTTTTTATTTTTTTGCCAAATGCTAGACCATCAAAGAATGTTTTACAATTGAAACATATGTAGTCCTCGTGAGAAGATAAACTTTCTTGTATTTCTTCTCGATTATCACAACAATGGTGAAGCCATCTGCTGCATAATTCACAATAATGCATGGCAATACCGTCATATAACCTATCGCATATGGGACATTTGTTTGTATCTATCATTAAATTTTTCAAAATCAAGTTCTGAAGTTCATCCCTCTTATGAGAAGTGATTAAAGTTTTGAATTCACCTTTTAGATGACATTCTGCATTGTGAATGACAAAAATGCCACAGTTAAAAGCGTCTGTCTGCTGCTGGCTATAAGATTGACTGACAGTCCAATCAATAGATTTCAGATTAAAGCTATTGATACTCCATTCTTGGCATAAAAATGCAAAGCTTGTTTGAAGCTATTTAACAATGATCTTATTTTCGATCCATGATCGGAGGCAATAGAATCATAGTAGTAGAATGTTTTTATTTTGAAGTCTATTACTACTAGGAAAAATGATTTGCCCTATAGAGTGGAGCAATTATAATATCATGACTCAGAATGTTTTCCACCGTGGAATACAAATTGCCCAAATTTACACAATCCGTCCCTTCCATGAAGAGTTTACGCGAGTCATGGATGGATAGCGAAATAAAGGATTTGACAGAAAGCTGATTCAATGTTAATCTCAGTCCAATTTCAATAATACTATCAGAAAGCCACTTATTCATTTGTAGCGTTTTAAAGTCTGCAATAGACAACATTAATAATTGTTTTTGTTTTGTTGTTTCATTATTGATGCTTAACTTTACTGAATCGTTAAAGGCCATGTAATAGTCTGGATTTCTAATGGCCATATTGTCGTAAAATAGCGTTTCACGTTTCAGTGTAACGCCATCCATTGAAATATCTTTCACTATGGATCGCTCATACGAAGAGTTAGTCGTGTGGTGTTCAGATATCGATGGCGAGCGGATGTCGACTATTGTGTTTTGCCCAGAGACATGCAGTTTTGGTGGACTAACAGGAAGTTTCACATCAAACAAAGTGTGTGATTTTCCAAGTTTTTGTCTTGAGAAAAGGAGAGAGCATTATGACGTCTACGTTTGAACATGTTTTGCTCGAATAAATGATCGTCTATTTGATCATACTCTTCTTCCCTAACTGCAGGGAGATTTTGGCTTCTCTTAACTGGCACTCTCTTAATGGGAGTCGATACTTTATTTCAGCAGGGCTTGTTTTAGGTGTAACACGTCTGCTTTGTAGCGCAGTAGTAGGGATTTGTTTGGAATGAACTTCGGCACTGCAAAATGTTCTTTTTCAAGATAATTAATTACTCTAATTATCTTTTTCTGCCGTGACCGAATTTTAAACTCATAGTCTCAAGATAATTTTTTATTTCAGAAAATTTTCCTTCAACTGGTGCATTACTTTTTCTAATAGTTTTATCTTACTCAGGATGAACTCCAACAGCTTGACTGAAAATAGGTATCCATAGTGGAAGTAGATATATATACCGTTTCATAAATGTTTCCAAAACGCAAAACGCTCTGGAAAGTTGTAAACTTTTGTTCAATTTGAGCTATTGATTTATGTAATATTTTGAAAGCGTCTTGGTAAAATGGGCTTTGTTTATACTGAGTCCTATCATTTTTGTCAACAATTTCATTTTCTGAATCGTTGGTAAAAACGATATTGTGGCTTAAGCTATTCAAATCAATGTTTAATTGTGAATAAGCCTTTTTATAGATGACATCATTTTCATTGCTCAGTAGAAAAAGACACACGTTTGACCAGTATGTTTTAAACATTTCGTAATCAACAATGTGATACATGTTGGCAATTATAATTTTTACCAACATGGTTAATTTGCTGTCGACTCCCAAAAATGATGCATTTACCAATTCATATTGTTTTTTTGTAAGATGCGCATCACAAAGATATATTAAGCAATGGTCGTATAAAACTTGCACTTGTACCTCTGTGCTGAGATCTAGCCATTTATAACATTTTATAAGGTATTGAGGAATTGTCATATTATTAAAAGTGATACTTAAAGCATGAAGGTTTGCTTTAGAGTTATCACTAACAATTCCGCTAAATGGAAATCCGTCGCTTTTGTGGCGTTTCATGTACGATGTCAAATAATATGCAAGACCTGTTTGCAAATCAATTGCATGAGTATCAGACATAATATGATAAAAACGGGTATTGTCACGGAACAATACTTTTGGATCTTCTGAACTATTTTTCGCTCTTATTACTATTAAATTTAACTGCAGGTCCTTATCAGGAATATGCTTTCCACCCTTTTTGAATAAACTGCCAGTCGAATCCATGTGAGCCAACGGTTTGCGTTTGTTTCGTATTAATTCTCTGTGCACTACATCATGGCCTGCGTCAGAGTACATTCTAACTGCAAATGGACGAAGATCTATGCCCTGGACGAATTTTGTTTTGGATTCGTCGTATTTCTGGCAAATAGCTGTTACCGTGTCTTCATGACCATCTTCGTCAGCCAAAGCCAAATGTCTGCCATACCTTATCATAGCGGACGATTGAACTTCGACGCAATTTTAGTTTCTTCAACTGATTCGTCAACACTAGCAACTTGCTGTTGGCGAATTTGTTTTGGAAGATCATGTAAAACCCTTTGTTTCAATCGGTCCATGGCCAATCCCTTGCAAGGCTGCGTCATTTTTTTGTGATGATTAATGGAAGTCTGATTGACATATACGTCAAAACACAGTCCTTTTTCTTGAGGAAGAGCCGCTACATACTTGAAAAGTCTGCATGGCTTTTCGTGGCGATAATGTCTGCAGTAGCCATAAATAATAATTGACTTTTTGCTGTGGTGTTGATGTTCAACACAATAAATGCAATTTTTCTCAAACTTGTTCATACAATCTCTCAAAATAGTTGTATACTTAAGTTTATCAAAGAGTCCTCCCCTTTGAGGCTTTCCTTTTTTGGCAGAGTGTGCAGTTTGGTCAAGATAACATATTTCAAGATCTTTTTCTGTGAAAAAAATCTTAGTAAATTGCGTCCAGGAATTAATTTCTGAGTCCCAAGAGACTCCAGCCATGTACGACTTTGGATTTTTTCTTTTTGTTACGTCTGATGGGAGATCACTCGAGAAATTCGCATATGAGATTTCAATGTTGTGATCAGTATTGATTGCTTTCAAACATTTCTCACACATGAAATCTGCCGCTTCGACGGTACAAATAACCGAAACAGTGAACGTTTTTTCACAAGCAAAACATTGTCGGTCAATGAGATTATTTGTTATCATGTGTCGGACAATTTGCTCATGTATAGAGCGTCTGCGACTGGATGCGCTTATGATTTCTGGGTCACCTTTATCTTTCAGTAATGTCAGAAAACGAAAAGCGTTAAAATTGCAAAAATTCCGCAATTGTAGCCATCCTTTTGTTTTTCGCTATTCAGACCACTTATGGTCCAAGGTTTCAAAGATAACTCGGAGGCCTTTTGAATTCCTAAGCTAGCGAAATATTTTAAACTGTCCTGAAATTTAGAAAAGTACTCTCTTTTCAATTTCATTACTTGTGAGGAATTAAGATTACTTCCTGAATCAAAGTAGTGCAAAATTCCTTGATTTGTATCCACAACAAACAACGAATAGTGATCGTTTCTGTGGATGGGGCAAATGATTATTTCATGTTCAAGAATATTAGAAACAATATCTTGAGCATCCTGAGCAATATGCTCTTTGAAAAAAATTTTTGTTTCGTGAATATTCAGTGAAACATAATCGATATCGATAAACTCTGATAAAACCACTTTTAGACCGGTGTCAACTGCACCGGCATTTAACCAATTTTGATCAAAAAAGGAGTGGAAATCCTCGCCCAGAATTTCCAGTTCCTGCTTATTGCAAATAATTTTGAAAAAATCATTCACTGGTAAACTTCGATACATGTCTAAATCAATAGACATGTTTGGAAGTCCTTGTGCTACATCCTTACTTCCTACCGCCGAGTCGGATAGCACTGCGGTCATTTTGTCCATAACCTCCGCTTGTCCCTGAACTCCATTCTCCGGCTGATCCGAATATGGTAATCCGTGCTTCGCCTCTTTCATCATAACAGGGCTCGATAGCATTGTCGTTATTGGATCCGTATCCTCCGCCTGTTCCGGAACGACATTCTCCTGCGAATCCAAATAGATAAATCCGTGCTCTAGGCTCGAGAGCACTGCGGTGATTGGATCCATATCATCTGCTTGACCTGGAACGACATTTTCCGCTTGTTCCATATAGTCCTGCTTCGAATAAATAGATCCGTGCTCCGCTTCTTTCATCATAGCAGGGCTCAATAGGAATGCGGTTATTGGATCCATATCCTCCGCCCGCCCAGGGATGACATTCTCCTGCGGATCCGTATAGATAAATCCGTGCTCTGGGCTCGATAGCACTGCGGTGATTGGATCCATATCCTCCGCCTGATGCGGAACGATATTTTCCGCTTGTTCCATGTAGTCCTGCTCCGAATAAATAGATCCGTGCTTGGCTTGCTCCATCATCGGACTCGAAACGATCTTTTCCGGGACAGTATTTTCCGTCGGATCTATATCGGGTTGCGATGCCGCAGAGCGCAATACTTGCTCTGGTTGACCATGAGAGAACATCCGTGTTGTGCGAATGCTCTCTATAAGATTTCTGAGGCGCTTTTCATTACGCCTTGCGAATTGTATTTGAGCCGACATGCCAAGTGCACGAAAGGCTCCGACGTCTTTAAAATAAGACGGTTATCTAGCCAAGACATTCCGTACTTGGATTCGCAATATTCTTGCAGAATTTTCTGCATTTTCACTGCAGTGAGTTTCTTTCCCATTTTGTTTCAATGATTGTTGTCACAGCTGAAAATAAATTAAGATACCACTTATTGTACCGCACCATTTATTGTTTTGAATATCATAACAAAAACCCAGATAAATCCACCTAGTGGAGATGATGCCTTCCTCGTATAAACAATAGTATTTTGATCATAGCTTTCGAACCCATAGACCGATCTGGTCAAATTTCAATAGGAAACAATGGGACACAATTTTGCGTCGAATGCAACCTATTGCAAGCAAAGCGGTTGAGGATAAGTTCCTCTTTTGCAACATTTTGTTGGGTGGTTGCGCACACACACACACACACACACACACACACACACACACACACACACACACACACACACACACACACACACACACACACACACACACACACACACACACACACACACACACACACACACACACACACACACACACACACACACACACACACACACACTGCGAAATGGTGAGTTGACATCTGGGAAGGAGCGACCAACACAGCTCTGGTCCTCACAAGTTCCAATCTCACGCTTCCACGAGTCTTCCGAAGACAATCGACCGCCAGCTAAGGGTTTTGTACTTAGTTGGAAGTGCAGCCGTTTAGGCTCATTTAACTCCAATTCCCCCACACAATATTTCAAATGCTTGTAATTGTAACGATTTCTCGAATCGCAATTGGCAGTTATATATGCACAGCGGCTATTCTCATGTGAACATGTCCAAATAATTGATTGTGCTAGATTTCATTGACCGGAGAGCATGTAAAAGGCCATTTTACCCCAATTTCCTGGACGATGTATCAAATGTTGGTATTCTTCAGTATTTTCTCAAATCGTAATTGGCTACGGTATATGAACAAAAGCTTTCCGAATGTAAAAATGACCAAAGAATCGATTGAGCTTGGTTTCATTCACCGGAGGGCATGTTAAAGGGCGTTTTACCCCAATTCTCTGAACGATTTATCAATTGTTGGTATTCTTCAGCATTTTCTCAAATCGCAATTGACAGCGGTATATGAACAAAAGCTTTCCAAATGTAAAAAAGATCATAGAATCGATTGGGCTTGGTTTCATTGACCGGAGGGCATGTGAAAGGCCATTTTACCCCAATTCTCTGAACGATATGTCAAATGTTGGTATTCTTCAGCATTTCCTCAAATCGCAATTGGCTGCGGTATATGAACAAAAGCTTTCCTAATGCAAAAACGACCAGAGAACCGATTAAGCTTGGTTTCATTGACCGGAGGGCATGTAAAAGGCCGTTTGACCTCAATTCTCTGAACGATATGTCAAATGTTGGTATTCTTCAGCATTTCCTCAAATCGCAATTGGCTGCGGTATATGAACAAAGGCTTTTCTGATGTAAAAATGACCAGAAAATCATTGATCAATCCACCTATGATGGTGTTTTTTCGAGCAGTATTAAATATATTTCACGTATTTCATTTTTGCCTTTCTCGTATACAAAGTATACGCAAAGGCTATATGTTCGCTCCAAAAACAAACGTTTTATAGGAGGCCCGTAGATTCATAGTTTTATATACCAATCGACTCAGTTCGACGAATTGGGGTGATGTCTGTGTGTGTATGTATGTGTGTGTGTGTGTATGTGTGTGTGTGTGTGTATGTGTGTATGTGCGCAAAAGTTCGCAAAAAGTCTAGCTCATTTTTTAGGAACTTACCCTCAACCGATTTGCTCGCAACAAGTTGCATTCGACGCAGAATTATGTCCCATTGTTTCCTATTGAAAATTGGGCGGATCAGACTATGGGATTCAGAGTTATGGTCAAAATACATTTTTGCCTTTCTCGTACAACAAAGTTGTACCGAAAGGCTATCATTTCACTCCGAAGACGAACTTTTTATAGAAGGCTCGTAGACCCATAGTGTTATATACCAATCGACTCAGCTCGACGAGCTGAGCACATGTCTGTCCGTCCGTGTGTGTGTGTGTGTGTGTGTGTGTGTGTGTGTGTGTGTGTGTGTGTGCGTGTGTGTGCACAAAAGATAAAAAAATTCTAACCAACTTTTTATATAGTAATCTTTAACCGATATTCTCGCAACAAGTTGTATTCGAAAGATGGTAAAGCCTTGTAGATCGCTATTGAATTTGATAACGATCGGCCATTGCGTTTAAAAGTTATGAAGAAAATGGTGTACGGAACCAAAAAGGTTGGTGTCTTGGCTAAATGCGAGAAAGGCAGTATCACTACTAGGTGTATTAAATTGGGTTTTGACGCATAGAAGAGGATCAATAGCACGTTATAGAAATATATCTCATTAGTTTACATTTATTTGCTCCACTAATACGGTTTGTGGATCGAATGAGTGCAAATTTTGTCAGTGGTCCAAGGGCGAAAGTTCTGCGAAGAGACTGAACTGAACCGGCAATTGGGTTTTTGAGGGGTATTGAGATTATTACATATCTTGAATCTATTATAAAACTAAGCCAATATCCAAAATTGCATGAATTTTGGTGCACGCACTATTTTAATCAATTTTGAAAAACCTAATAATTTCGTATTATTGAACACCCCTAACTTGATTTTACTATGGGCCGAGCTGTCAACCTGTGAGCTAACTGCCAATGTGTCAAGTTTCTAAATACTTTTAAAATTGAGTTTAACCGGTTCAATACGGATGGGTCATATATGACCCAAGTCGAAAATCAGCTGTCAAAATTCGTTTCAAGAGATAGAGCGGAGCCTTCTTCTGCAAAGTCGTTCAGAATTAACTGTTCTATCCTGGAAAAATATTGAACAGGCCAGGTTATGGACACAAGGGTGATCTAGATCATCCAAACTATCCTTGAGTTGTGATCTTGATGTTCCAAGGAATAAACACCGCACTTTACCATGCCCTAATTGAAAATTCGAATCTGTCATGCATCATGATACAATACTACACCAGTCCAGCGATATTACAAATCTGTTCCAATATCAGCGACACTCCAAACTGTCCTGGAGTTCAGAACTTGATATTCAGATCTATCAACAAAAAGATATATGATGCCACGACCATTTTTATGAGTTGACACAGCTCCACAGGACTTGGTCACACCATTATAAGTGGATTACAGTATTTCCAGAACATCTAAGACACTCCAAACTGTCCTTGAGTTCAGATCTCGATATTCAAATCAATCAACAGGAAAATCTACGATGTCTCCATCAAGTTTATAAGTTGGAATAGCTCCACGGGACTCCGTTATACCAGAACCAGTGCATTATAGTATTTCCAAAACATCTACGACAATCCAAACTGTCCTTGAGTTAAGAACTGGATATTCAAATCAATCAACAACAAGATCTACAATATCTTGACCATTTCTATGAGTTGGAATAGCTCCACGGGACTTTGTTACACCATTACCAGTAGACTACAGTATTTTCAGAACATCTACGAAACTCCAAAATGTTCTGGAGTTCAGCTCTGGATATTCAAATCAATCAACAACAAGATCTACGATGTCCCGACTAGTTCTATAAGTTGGAATAGCTCTACGGGACTTTGTTACACCATTATAAGAAGATAACAGTATCTCCAAAACATCAACGACACTCCAAACTGTCCTTGAGTTCAGATCTCGATATTCAAATCAATCAACAATAAGATTTGCGATGTTCTCATCATTTGAATGAGTTGAAATAGCTCCACATGATTTCATTACATCATGAAATACACATCACAGTGTTCTTTGAACATCTACGAGACTCGAAACCATCCTACAGCTAAGAACTTGATATTAAAACCAATCAACAACAAGATCCACAATGTATCCACCATTTTTATGAGTTGAAATAGCTCCACGAGACTTACGGTTACGAGGCTCTACGGTTCTCAAAATGTCCTTGAGTTAGGATCTTGATATTCAAATTAACCAACAAGAAGATTTACGATGTCTTCATTATGTTTATGAGTTGGAACAGATTCATGGGTCTTCTACCCGTAACGCTGGGTAGACACCTTCACATGGTGTGCTACGGGGTAAGATCTACTACGGTTACATTGCTCGCTACAGGCAAATTCTGACCCAACGAATTCTTTCACTATTATCCAACTCCGTGGTACTTATGAGGATGTTGCTAAATTGGTGGCTTCTCGTTGAATAATTACCACATCAACACTTCTTTCCCTTCCCCAGTTACGGTGAAAACGGGCGTGGCCTCATGCTTTTGTTATTTTTTTTCTAAGACTGAGATCAAGAACCCTCCCTTTTGGATTTCTGATAGCATTCTAGAATTTTACGGATCTCAATCTGTCGTTGAGCTCAGATTCTGATATGCGTAATCAAGAATAGATCAGAGTTCCGTTGTTGTGTTGGGAATACTGTGATTAGTATAAAATGTGTGTAATGTTGTCCCATGCATCTTCTTCAACCAACAGTTATATTCGGAGACTAATGAGTCGCTCTGTCGGTCTCTTAGATCTTCAAGATATGCACTCAAGGATGATTCGGAGTGCTTTAGATATTCTAGGAGTACTGTGATTTGCATACAACGATGTAATGATGTTCCATGAGGCTTCTGAAACTAATACACAAGCTCAAAGACCTATGAATCGCTCTGTTGATCTTGTAGACCTTCAAGATCTGAACTCAAGAATAGTTTGGAGTACCGTAGATACCTTGAGAATACTGTGATTTGCATTTAATGATGTAGTGATGTTCCATGAGGCTTCTGAAACTAATGCACAAGCTCGGGAGCCTATGAATCGCTCTGTTGACCTTGTAGACCTTCAAGATCTGAACTCAAAAATAGCTTGAAGTACCGTAGATACCTAGGGAATATTATGATTGACGTATAATGATGCAATGATGTTTTATGAGGCTACTGAAACTAATGCACAAGCTCGGAGACCTATGAATCGCTCTATTGATCTTGTAGACCTCCAAGATCTGAACTCAAGAACAGTTTGGAGTACCGTAGATACCTTGGGAATATTGTGATTTACGTATATTGATGCAATGATGTTTTATGAGGCTTCTGAAACTAATGCACAAGCTCGGAAACCTATGAATCGCTCTGTTGGTCTTGTAGACCTTCAAGATCTGAACTCAAGAATAGTTTGGAGTACCGTAGATACCTTGAGAATACTGTGATTTGCATTTAATGATGTAGTGATGTTCCATGAGGCTTCTGAAACTAATGCACAAGCTCGGGATCCTATGAATCGCTCTGTTGACCTTGTAGACCTTCAAGATCTGAACTCAAAAATAGCTTGAAGTACCATAGATACCTAGGGAATATTATGATTGACGTATAATGATGCAATGATGTTTTATGAGGCTACTGAAACTAATGCACAAGCTCGGAGACCTATGAATCGCTCTATTGATCTTGTAGACCTCCAAGATCTGAACTCAATAATAGTTTGGAGTACCGTAGATACCTTGGGAATATTGTAATTTGCGTATATTAATGCAATGATGTTTTATGAGGCTTCTGAAACTAATGCACAAGCTCGGAAACCTATGAATCGCTCTGTTGGTCTTGTAGACCTTCAAGATCTGAACTTAAGTATAGTTTGGAGTACCGTAGATACCTTGAGAATATTGTGATTTGCGTATAAAGATGCAATGATGTTTTATGAGGCTACTGAAACTAATGCACAAGCTCGGAGACCTATGAATCGCTCTATTGATCTTGTAGACCTCCAAGATCTGAACTCAAGAATAGTTTGGAGTACCGTAGATACGTTGGGAATATTGTGATTTGCGTATATTGATGCAATGATGTTTTATGAGGCTTCTGAAACTAATGCACAAGCTCGGAAACCTATGAATCGCTCTGTTGGTCTTGTAGACCTTCAAGATCTGAACTTAAGTATAGTTTGGAGTACCGTAGATACCTTGAGAATATTGTGATTTGCGTATAAAGATGCAATGATGTTTTATGAGGCTACTGAAACTAATGCACAAGCTCGGAGACCTATGAATCGCTCTATTGATCTTGTAGACCTCCAAGATCTGAACTCAAGAATAGTTTGGAGTACCGTAGCTACCTTGGGATGATGCAATGATGGTTTATGAGGCTTCTGAAACTAATGCACAAGCTCGGAAACCTATGAATCGCTCTGTTGGTCATGTAGACCTTCAAGATCTGAACTCAAGTATAGTTTGGAGTACCGTAGATACCTTGAGAATACTGTGATTTGCGTATATTGATGCGATGATGTTTTATGAGGCTACTGAAACTAATGCACAAGCTCGGAGACCTATGAATCGCTCTATTGATCTTGTAGACCTCCAAGATCTGAACTCAAGAATAGTTTGGAGTACCGTAGATACCTTGGGAATATTGTGATTTGCGTATATTGATGCAATGATGTTTTATGAGGCTTCTGAAACTAATGCACAAGCTCGGAAACCTATGAATCGCTCTGTTGGTCTTGTAGACCTTCAAGATCTGAACTCAAGTATAGTTTGGAGTACCGTAGATACCTTCAGAATACTGTGATTTGCGTTTAATTATGCAATGATGTTTTATGAGGCTACTGAAACTAATGCACAAGCTCGGAGACCTATGAATCGCTCTATTGATCTTGTAGACCTTCAAGTTCTGAACTCAAGTATAGTTTGGAGTATCGTAGATATCTTGGAAATATTGTGGTTTGCATAAAATGATGTAATGATGTTCCATGAGGCTTCTGAAACTAATACACAAGCTCGGGAACCTATGAATCAATCGGTTTATGGTGTAGACCTTCAAGATCTGAACTCAAGGATGGTTTGGAAGCCCTAGAACATCTCAAAAAAATATTTTTTCCCATATGTCTACTTTTTTATAGTTGGTATCCAGTTTTGAAGCAGTATGTTCAAAATTTATGTTGAAATACGGTGAAAAAAAAATCCGTATCGAATCGGTTAAACATCAAATTTAGGGTCTACGAGTGTGAAAAAAATATGTTGTAGCTCAGAAAAAGGTGTTCTTTTGAATGAATGAAAAAAATCGACATGTTTTTTAAAATTCAAAAACCCAATTGTATGAGGAAGTGTTGTTGTGTCTTTATTATAGAGATTTACAGCCCTTAACTGGCTCATCTCTGCTCGCATGAGGAAGTTTTTATGTCTGATAAAATTTTAGTTCAGATGTGAGATTTGTTCGGGAATATCCATGAAAAAATATCTAAGACTTGTTTGGGAAACCATCCAAAATTTCCTTGGGAAACTTTCCAGAATTTCCTTGGAAAAATCCCCTGAGTATTCTTTGGAAATTCTTTTGTAATTTCTTCAAGAAATTCTTTTGTATTTTTGCGAAATTCTCAAGAACTTTTCAATTTGTTTATGAAATTCTACTGATTGTCCATAGGAATTGTCCCTAAACTTTTTTTGATAAAATCATTTGAATTTCTTCGAACTTGCTCTCAATTTCCTTGTACAATTCCTAAAAAAAATCCCCCAAATTTTCTTGAAGAACATTCCTGAATCTTTCTTGAGAATATCTACTGAAGTTCCCTATGAAATTTCTGAAAATGTTTTGAAAATCCTTCTGAATTTCGTTGGGAAATTCCTCTGAAATTTTTAGAAAAAAAACCATTGAGAAATTCCTTCATATTTTCATGGGGTGTTTCTTGATTTTTTGTTTGAAATCTGTTTTGCATTATTTTGGGAAATTTCTATCAAACTCTTCAGAAAATTTTCTTTTAATAGTTTTCATGAAATTTCTTGGGACATTTCTTAAAAAACCTCCATTGAATTTGTTTAATAATTTGTTCAGGATACTTAGGTAAAACGGCATTTAACATGCTTTTCAAGAAGTAAAACCGTGCATTCGATCAATTTTCATTCAAACGCAATCGATTCTCTGATCATTTTTACATTAGGAAAGCTTTTGTTCAAATAACGTAGCCAATTGGAATTTGAGAAAACACTGAAAGATTCCATCATTTGATATATCGGCCAAGGAATTGGGGTAAAACGGCCTTCAACATTCTCTTTTATCAATGTAACCTAGCGCAGTCGAGTCTCTGGACATTTTTACACGAGAAAAGCTTTTGTTCAAATAATGCAGCCAATTGCGATTTGAGAAAATGCTGAAAAATTCAATTCGGGGAATTGGGGTAAAACGGCATTTAACATGCTCTTCGGTCAATGAAACCAAACGCAGCCGATTCTCTGGACATTTTTACCTGAGAAAAGCCATTGTTTATATACCGCAGCCAATTTTGATTTGAGAAAATGCTGAAAAATACAAACTTTCAATATATCGCTCAGAGAATTGGGGTAAAACGGCCTTTTATATGACCTCCGGTTAATGAAACCAAGCCCAATCGATCCTCTGGTCATTTTTACATTCGGAATGCTTTTGTTCATATACCACAGCCAATTGCGATTTGAGAAAATGCTGAAGAATACCAACATTCGATAAATCGTCCAGGAAATTGGGGTAAAACGGACTTTTACATGACCTCCGGTCAATGAAACCAAGCCCAACCGATGCTTTGATCATTTTTACATTCGGAAAGCTTTTGTTCATATACCGCAGCCAATTGCGATTTGAGAAAATACTGAAGAATACCAACATTTGATACATCGTCCAGGAAATTGGGGTAAAACGGCCTTTTACATGCTCTCCGGTCAATGAAATCTAGCACAATGAATTATCTGGACCAGAGTCTATATATATAGAGTTGCGCAAAGAGTGAAGCCAAATCTACCTATTGAACTGTCAAACCGTCTACCTATCGAGCAAAGTAAACAAATACTTGTGGGTAGTGCGGAAGTATTGTTATCGCCTGATAATTATTATGGCGAATTAAAAGCAAAAATTAAAATGCATGAATTTAATTTCAGAAACAGCTAAAGAAAACATTTCAATACACCACCCAATAAAGTAGCAACAAAAAACTCACTTGTTTGCAGTTCGTGAACAACTTTGGCAAGAGATTAAAAAGATTTAGAAGTGCACACTCGCATGAAGTCACTTGAAGGGTTGAACAAAATTGGAAGTTCCCAAAATTATAACACGAGCATCATTCAGAATCAGTGTTAGCAGATCCTCTTTGCGCAACTTTATCTACCATAAACTTTGATCTGGACATGTTCACATGATAATAGCCGCTGTTCATATGCAACTGCCATTTGCGATTCGATAAAACGTTACAATTATAATCATTTAAAATATTATGTGGGGGAATTGGAGTTAAATGGGCCTAAACGTTGATTTAGAGAGAAACTACATATACCACAAAATGTATTGGACATTTTTACACAAGATACACATTTGTTTGTTGAATGTGCTCATTATTGTTTAAAAATATGTATGGTACAGTTGTGAGATACTCGTTTGTCATAGGGGAATCAGGGTTAAACAGGTCTTTGCCGTTATCCGCGGTCTACGAAACCTCGCGGAATCGATCCGTCGGAAATTTTTACAAAAGTACATCTTTGTTTTATTTACCGCACTTGTTTGCGTTTCAACAAGGAAAAAATTTAACCCGAGGACCGAGGAAATTTAACCTGATGGAACAATGACTATGGAACGTCCAGCATATATTTATACATGTGCAGATTGCAGATTTGTTCAAATAAAGGTAAGAATCATATAACAGCACTAAGAAATAAATAAAAGCAAAGTATTCTATTTCAGATTACAGCATTGTTGTCTCGATTTTTTCGGAGTAGGAATTTAGGAGGAAGCCTCAACATACAGAAAGTAGAGTCTATGCTTAGTAACTCGAATTAAAACTACAATAAACATATTTGTCCCACATACAAACAATAAAACATTTGGTTTTATTTCAAAAATAAATAATTATTAGAACAAACATACTTCTCTATTAAAACAAATGTAAATCTCTTTTGAAAACAACAAGAATATTTTTATTGATCAATCCCGCATAAAAGCTTCGTTTAAATAGAGCTTATGAAGCTCTCGTTCAATCAACAATACTGGATTGTTGGAATAATAATATTTCTTGTTACCGCCAAAACAATGTGAAATTCTTTTTGAATTCACATCAAATCTTATTGTTTTTACAATACTTTTTTCTGCGTGTGTCTATACTATAGACGAATCCAAGTAAAAATAAGAAGAAGACCACCGACGGTGTTAAACTTTGACAGATCCCACGGCTCAGCATAGGGAGCTCACTTTAAAATGCTTATTATTAATTCTAGACTAAATTTAATTAAAACCTGATTGATGTACGATACGGAAAAAGTTCTGAACTATTTAATAGATGCATTTCCGGAAAATATTTTGAAAAAAATGAAATAAATTACTAAATATGTACTTTAGAGCTTTTTCCGTATCATACATAAATCAGATTTTAATTAAATTTTGTCTAGAATTTATTATAAGCATTTGCAACTGAGTTCCCTATGCTGAGCCGTGGGGTCTGTCAAAGTTTAACACCGTCGGTAGTCTTCTTCTTATTTTTTACTTGGATTCGTCTATTACGTGCAGATTATTCTGAGTGTACATATTAATTTTGCGTGATATCTAACAAGCTCTGCATCTATGATACATACACATCGAATCATTATTAATCGTTAAATTAAGGTGCAAGAAAATTGAACGATGGAAAGCAGAATTCGGCTTCAACATTTCAAAAGGGCGAAGCTGCTTTTGTACACACCCACGCAATCCAACACCATTGACGGAAATAGCGAATCCTCTTCTTTCATTGAATAGCACTGGATTGCGTGGGTGAGCTCAATTTAGCCAGCGACGTGAGAAGCTCTCGTTAAAAGCAGTTGAAATGTTGGCGCCGAATTGTGAAAAACTGGAATAATTATGATTTGTATAAGTTTTGCAAACACACACACAACTTTAATCACCTACTATTTCCTGCTATATTAGAACTTCAAATTAGAGCAAAATTTAACATTGAGAAAAGCGAAACACTGATTTCATGCAACGTTCACTATGGATCACTAAACCACTAAAAAAATCTACTCTGGGCCCAAATTTATACAAGAAATTAAATACTCACATTTATTTGAGAAATCACCGCACTTTTCTTTATTTTATTCACAATATTTTTAAAAAAACTTTGCGAGAAAAAAAAAAACACGACTTTCTTTCAAATTCTTTTGGGCCATTGGCAGTTTTCGAACGCATTTTTTTTCGAATATAGGCATTTTTACGAGACGTTTAAAATCAGCTGATTTTGCCGCCGGTTGTATGGAATGACAGTTTCGGATTTGAACGGCCCGCTCAGCGGTTGTAAACAAGTTGTCTCGGCAGTGTCACATGAAAAGGCCTATTGATTTCGAATCAAGGGGTTTGACGATTGCTATTAGGCCTTTTCACGAGACATGTAAACACGGAGGAGAAACTGTTTACACTCAGAAATAAAACAAACCAGTATTGCGCATAAATCCCAAAATTTTATTCCCACTTTTGGGTTTCCGCGCCGAGCACTCAGCGCCAGACTCGGCGACAAGGGAATAGTTGTAGAATTGGTATCCCTGATTTTTGACAACTGATGTTGATTGGATGTGTGAGTGCGCCGATGTCAAAAATAGAGCTTTTTGCTGAAAATTCATATTGTCAAATGCTACACTGACAAAAATCCAATCATATTCGTTATGTATACATAAATTTTGACTATAGCATTTTCCATATAATGGCTATTTGATTTCGCATACCATGTATGTGGAAACACACATAACCGTTATTAACTTATAACCTTTATGTGGATTCTCCTATAGCGGGTGGTTATTAATGCACACATAAACTTTATTTGTAAATTTCTATAGATTTTTGCCAATAAAAATGTGTGGATTTTTATTAGTGTAGCTTTGACAGTATTATACATGTATGAGTAAATAATATGTACAAATGGTCTATCGCGGAAGCAGTCGCTGAAGACAACTGTCAACGTTTTCAGACAATAATAACATAGGGTATAATGACCAATAGTGGACACCTAACCAATAGTGGACCCTCCAGCTATATTTGCATTTTTACAGCATAATTTGAACATTTTGACATGAAATTCCATCGGTAGAACCTAACTTACATTCAAATGATTCGATTACATGCATTGTAAATGCTGGGAATGTAAAAATAGATGATTTTTTTTACAATTTTGTAAAAAGTAAACTGTCCATTATAGGAATATTTAGGGGGGTCCATTATAGGGAACAAGAACATCCCGAAACGGAACATGAAAATCAAATGAAGTGTCGACTATAGGAAAGCCCTATTATGGGGCCCCTGGGGGTCTACTATAGGGCACATTTAGTCAGACTTTCAAATGTTGATTCCAATGAATAACGTCATGTATTCGAGTGTTTTATGTATGTATCGTGCAGGGGAGATGCAGGACTTGTTGTTAGATACTACGCAAAACTAATATGTCGAAAATTCCTTGTCTTTTGGCTGTAAATGCAAAATTCCGCTACTAGGGGGTCCACTATTGGTCATTTTACCCTATATACAAACAAATCATTTTTCATATTTTCAAAGTTTATATTTACACAGGCTCTGTCTCATTTGGAGAATTAAATTTAATTTTACTTAAAAGTGACAGTTCGAAAATTAAAAAATCACCCGGCCATCAGAATGGCTGCGTACTGCCCAGCAATTCCAATAAGACATCGATCAAGAATAATTCGATATCTGTCAAAAGTAATCTTGCTCTGCGAGCAGGGATATTCGATAATTATTGAACAGTCACTTTTAAGTTTAATTTGAGTTTAATTATCCAAATGAGACAGCCCTAAGCCGAGGGGCTGTCAACTTATGTATTTACGATTCATCTGCCTGAATTGAAATGGCGTATTGAGGAATTATTTGGAATTTTCGTATTTTTTGGCGTATTTAAGTATTTTTGAGTATTTTTGTATTGTACGGTATTAAATTCATCATTAATTGTATTTTCCGTGAATTTTGGACTATGAATTGTATTTTTCGCGTATTATTGAAGGTATTTTTTCATTTCGGGTTCATATCTGTCAAAATCGTCAAATTGTTTTCAAAACAAAGACGACAAAGATCATTTCTGAGTGAAATGAAAAGATTCACGACTGAAGACTATTTTTTTGGTCTCCAGTAGCCTTGCCTTGTCTTCTTCTTATGTTTACTTGGATTCGTCTATTTTGGCTACTCACACTAACCCCCGATTTGAGTGAAAAGTACTTAATATTACGTACTTTTTTCTAACCGTGCACTTCATCGATTGTAAACATCCCTTTATTTGCGCTTTTATCTATCGCTAGAGTTACATGTCTTTCGCTGGTATCAAGTTCAGAATGAATTTCGTTCAGATCATTTTACCAGCTCAGAAAGTTTTCGATCATCAAAATAATGCGTCACATGCTTTACTGCCACAAATGTGGCGAGATAAATTTTTATGAACCCCCAGCGCCAAGGGGTGGGAATAGGCGCGGGGGGGGTAGGGGGGGCGGGGGGCAAGGCGCAGGTCGGCCACCTGGTTTGCGGCAGCAGGTGGTTGACCTGCGCCGTGAATTAGATGAGCTGCGCAACCAGCAGCAACAGCAGCAAGAACAGCAATAAAAGCTGAAAAATAAAAGCTGAAAAAAAAAAATAAATAAAAAAAAACAAACAAAAATAAAAAAAAAATTGATATATATATATATAAATATACACGAAGAACAAACAGTATAGTTTGAAACAAACAAAATGTTGGTTGAATATCAAACTAACTTTTTGGTTGTTTTTAAGTCTGAGTTGTTTGATTCAAAGTTCGATAAACAGTTTGAAAGAAATTCCTTTTTTGGTTTGTTCCTAACCTCAAATGTATGATTACTACAACCTTGATTATGTTGGTTTCAATTTTTAGTTTGTTTCTACCAGAAATTGGGTTGTATTTAATTGCGGTAAGTTTCATGATCCAAATTTCGATATTAGGTTGTTTCAACTAATTTAACATATTGAATCAACTTGAATTATTGCTCAGTGAAAACGAACCTAAAAGATAGTTTGAGATAAACTAGTCTTTGAGGTTGCTTTTAACAGCTAGCGCTCTGTCATTAAATTGTTTGTTGAACTTGCTAGTGCTGAATTCTAGTATTGAATTCCGATTTAAATCACTTTTGTACTTAAATTTGCGACAGCTTTAACGTTGATCGATATAGTGCTGCAATGGATGTCTCCGGCAATCTCATCCGTCCTATCTATGTGAGTAAAACTCTCGAAGAAATAGACGGATTTAAGTTTAACTTTCTGCTTACTTAGTATTTTGATCATAGCTGAACCCATAGACCGATCTGGTCAAATTTCATAGGAAACAATGGGACACAATTTTAGCGTCGAATGCAACCTATTGCAAGCAAAGCGGTTGAGGATAAGTTCCTTGTAACATTTTGTTGGGTGGTTGCACACACACACACACACACACACACACACACACACACACACACACACACACACACACACACACACACACACACACACACACACACACACACACACACACACACACACACACACAAACACACACACACACACACACACACACACACACACACACACACACACACACACACACACACACACACACACACACACACACACACACACACACACACAAACACACACACACACTGCGAAATGGTGAGTTGACATCTGGGAAGGAGCGACCAACACAGCTCTGTCCTCATAAGTCCAATCTCACGCTTCCACGAGTCTTCGAAGACAATCGACCGCCAGCTAAGGGTTTGTACTTAGTGTAGTGCAGCCGTTTAGGCTCATTTAACCCAATTCCCACAATATTTCAAATGTTGTAATTGTAACGATTCTCGAATCGCAATTGGTGTATATGCAAGCGGCTATTCTCATGTGAACATGTCCAAATAATTGATTGTGCTAGATTTCATTGACCGGAGAGCATGTAAAAGGCCATTTTACCCCAATTTCCTGGACGATGTATCAAGGTATTCTTCAGTATTTTCTCAAATCGTAATTGGCTACGGTATATGAACAAAAGCTTCCGAATGTAAAATGACCAAAGAATCGATTGAGCTTGGTTTCATTCACGGAGGGCATGTTAAAGGGCGTTTTACCCCAATTCTCTGAACGATTTATCAATTGTTGGTATTCTTCAGTTTCTCAAATCGCAATTGACAGCGGTATATGAACAAAAGCTTCCAAATGTAAAAAGATCATAGAATCGATTGGCTTGGTTTCATTGACGGAGGGCATGAAAGGCCATTTACCCCATTCTGAACGATATGTCAAATGTTAGTATCTTCAGCATTTCTCAAATCGCAATTGGTGCGGTATATGAACAAAAGCTTCCTAATGCAAAACGACCAGAGAACCGATTAAGCTTGGTTTCATTGACTGGAGGGCATGTAAAAGACCGTTTGACCTCAATTCTCTGAACGATATGTCAAATGTTGGTATTCTTCAGCATTTCCTCAAATCGAATTGGCTGCGGTATATGACAAAGGCTTTTCTGATGTAAAATGACCAGAAAATCATTGATCAATCCACCTATGATGGTGTTTTTTTAGCAGTATTAAATATATTTCAATATATTCAATATATTATTTTAAATCATTTGAAAACCTAATAATTCTGCCTATTGAACACCCCAACTTGATTTTACTATGGGCCGAGCTGTCAACCGAGCTAACTGCCAATGTGTCAAGTTTCCAAAATCTTTAAAATTGAGTTTAACGGTTCAATACGGATGGGTCATATATGACCCAAGTCGAAAATCAGCTGTCAAAATCGGTTTTAAGAGATAGAGAGCGGTTTCTTCTGCAAAGTCGTTCAGAATTAACTGTTCTATCCTGGAAAAATATTGAACAGGCCAGGTTATGGACACAAGGTGATCTAGATCATCCAAACTATCCTTGAGTGGATCTTGATGTTCCAAGGAATAAACACCGCACTTTACCATGCCCTAATTGAAAATTCGAATCTGTCATGCATCATGATACACCACCAGTCCAGCGATATTACAAATCTGTTCCAATATCGGACATCCAAACTCCTGGAGTTCAGAACTTGATATTCAGATCAATCAACAAAAGATATATATGATGCACGACCATTTTTAAGTGTGACACAGCTCCACAGGACTTGGTCACACCATTATAAGTGGACAGTATTTCCAGAACATCTAAGACACTCCAAACTGTCCTTGAGTTCAGATCTCGATATTCAAATCAATCAACAGGAAAATCTCGATGTCCCCAAAGTTTATAAGTTGAATAGCTCCACGGACTCCGTTATACCAGAACCAGTGCATTATAGTATTTCCAAAACATCTACGACAATCCAAACTGTCCTTGAGTTAAGAACTGGATATTCAAATCAATCAACAACAAGATCTACAATATCTTGACCATTTCTATGAGTTGAATAGCTCCACGGGACTTTGTTGTTCACCATTACCAGTAGAATAGTATTTTCAGAACATCTACGAAACTCCAAAATGTTCGGACAGCTCTGGATATTCAAATCAATCAACAACAAGATCTACGATGTCCCGACTAGTTCTATAAGTTGGAATAGCTCTACGGGACTTAGTTACACATTATAAGAAGATAATAGTATCTCCAAAACATCAACGAACTCCAAACTGTCCTTGAGTTCAGATCTCGATATTCAAATAACAAAATAAGATTTGCGATGTTCTCATCATTTGAATGAGTTGAAATAGTCTATGATTTCATTACACACGAAATACACATCACAGTGTTCTTTACATCTACGAGACTCGAAACCATCCTACAGCTAAGAACTTGATATTAAAACCAATCAACAACAAGATCCACAATGTATCCACCATTTTTATGAGTTGAAATAGCTCCACGAGACTTACGGTTGAGGCTCACGGTTCTCAAAATGTCCTTGAGTTAGGATCTTGATATTCAAATTAACCACAAGAAGATTATGATGTCTTCATTATGTATGAGTTGGAACAGATTCATGGCTTACCCGTAACGCTGGGTAGACACCTTCACATGGTGTGCTACGGGGAAGATTCACGGTTACATTGCTCGCTACAGGCAAATTCTGACCCAACGAATTTTTTCACTATTATCCAACTCCGTATATGTATGAGGATGTTGCTAATAGTGGTTTTCGTTGAATAATTACCAATCAACACTTCTTTCCCTTCCCAGTTACGGTGAAAACGGGCGTGGCCTCACAGCTTGTTATTTTTCTAAGACTGAGATCAAGAACCCTCCCTTTTGGATTTCTGATAGCATTCTAGAATTTTACGGATCTCAATCTGTTGAGCCTCAGATTCTGATATGTGTAATCAAGAATAGATCAGAGTTCCGTTGTTGTGTTGGGAATACTGTGATTAGTATAAAATGTAATGTTGTCCCATGCATCTCTTCAACCAACAGTTATATTCGGAGACTAATGAGTCGCTCTGTCGGTCTTTAGATCTTCAAGATATGCACTCAAGATGACGAGTGCTTTAGATCTAGAGGATATGTGATTGCATACAACGATGTAATGATGTTCCATGAGGCTTGAAATAATCACAAGCTCAAAGACCTATGAATCGCTCTCTTGATCTTGAAGATCTGAACTCAAGATCTGAACTCAAGAATAGTTTGGAGTACCGTAGATACCTTGAGAATAATGTGATTTGCATTTAATGATGTAGTGATGTTCCATGAGGCTTCTGAAACTAATGCAAAGCTCGGGAGCCTATGAATCGCTCTGTTGACCTTGTAGACCTTCAAGATCTGAACTCAAAATAGCTTGAAGTACCGTAGATACTTAGGAATATTATGATTGACGTATAATGATGCAATGATGTTTTATGAGGCTACTGAAACTAATGCACAAGCTCGGAGAATATGAATCGCTCTATTGATCTTGTAGACCTCCAAGATCTGAACTCAAGAATAGTTTGGAGTACCGTGATACCTGGGAATATTGTGATTTGCGTATATTGATGCAATGATGTTTTATGAGGCTTCTGAAACTAATGCACAAGCTCGAAACCTATAATGCCTCTGTTGGTCTGTAGACTTTCAAGATCTGAACTCAAGAATAGTTTGTAGTACCGTAGATATTGAGAATATATGTGATTTGTATTTAATGATGTAGTGATGTTATGAGGCTTTGAAACTAATGCACAAGCTCGGGATCCTATGAATCGCTCTATTGACTTGTAGACCTTCAAGATCTAACTCAAAAATAGTTGGAGTACCATATACCTAGAATATTTGATTGACGTATAATGATGCAATGATGTTTATGAGGCTACTGAAACTAATGCACAAGCTCGGAGACCTATGAATTGCTCTATTGATCTGTAGACCTCAAGATCTGAACTCAATAATAGTTTGAGACGTAGATACCTTAGAATATTGTATATGTATATTATGCAATGATGTTTTATGAGGCTTCTGAAACTAATGCACAAGCTCGGAACTCATGAATCGCTCTGTTGGTCTTGTAGACATCTCAAGATTCAACTAAGTAAGTTTGGAGTACGATACCTTGAGAATATTGATTGCGTATAAAGATGCAATGATGTTTTATGAGGCTACTGAAACTAATGCACAAGCTCGAGACCATGAATCGCTCTATTGATCTTGTAGACCTCCAAGATCTGAAATCAAGAATAGTTTGGAGTACGTAGATACTTGGGAATATTGTGATTTTGTATATTGATGCAATGATGTTTTATGAGGCTTCTGAAACTAATGCAAGCTCGAAACCTATGAATCGCTCTGTTGGTCTTGTAGACCTTCAAGATCTGAACTCATAGTTGGAGTACCGTAGATACCTTTAGAATATTGTGATTTGCGTTAATAGATGCAATGATGTTTTATGAGGCTACTGAAACTAATGCACAAGCTCGGAGACCTATGAATCGCTCTATTGATCTTGTAGACCTCAAGATCTGAACTCAAGTAATAGCTTGAGTACTCGATATATACCTTTGTGGATGATGTCCAATCGAACCAATCTCGGTTTATGGTGTAGCATTCAAGATCTGAGCTCAAGGATGGTTTGAAGCCCTAGAACATCTCAAAAAATATTTTTTCCCATATGTCTACTTTTTTATAGTTGGTATCCGTTTTGAAGCAGTATGTTCAAAATTTATGTTGAAATACGGTGAAAAAAATCCGTATCGAATCGGTTAAACATCAAATTTAGGGTCTACGAGTGAAAAAATATGTTGTAGCTCAGAAAAGGTGTTCTTTTGAATGAATGAGAAAATCGACATGTTTTTAAAATTCAAAACCCAATTGTATGAGGAAGTTGTTGTGTCTTTATTATAGAGATTTACAGCCCTTAACTGGCTCATCTCTGCTCGCATGAGGAAGTTTATGTCTGATAAAATTTTAGTTCAGATGTGAGATTTGTCTGGAATATCCATGAAAAATATCTAAGACTTGTTTGGGAAACCATCCAAAATTTCTTTGAAACTTCTTCAGAATTTCCTTGAAAAATCCCTGAGTATTCTTTGAAATTCTTTTGTAATTTCTTCAAGAAATTCTTTTGTATTTTTATGAAATTCTCAAGAACTTTTCAATTTGTTTATGAAATTCTACCGATTGTCCATAGGAATTGTCCCTAAACTTTTTTGATAAAATCATTAATTTCTTCTTTGCTCAATTTCCTTGTACAATTCCTAAAAAATCCCCAAATTTTCTTGAAGAACATTCCTGAATCTTTCTTGAGAATATCTACTGAAGTTCCCTATGAAATTTCTGAAAATGTTTTGAAAATCCTTCTGAATTTCGTTGGGAAATTCCTCTGAAATTTTAGAAAAAAACCATTGAGAAATTCCTTCATATTTTCATGGGTGTTTCTTGATTTTTGTTTGAAATCTGTTTTGCATTATTTTGGGAAATTTCTATCAAACTCTTCAGAAAATTTTCTTTATTAGTTTTCATGAAATTTCTTGGGACATTTCTTAAAAACCTCCATTGAATTTGTTTAATAATTTGTTCAGGATACTTAGGTAAAACGGCATTTAACATGCTTTTCAAGAAGTAAAACCGTGCATCTGATCAATTTTCATTCAAACGCAATCGATTCTCTGATCATTTTACATTAGGAAAGCGTTCAAATAACAGCCAATTGGAATTTGAGAAAACACTGAAAGATTCCATCATTTGATATATCCAAGGAATTGGGGTAAACGGCCTTCAAAATTCTCTTTATCAATGTAACCTAGCGAGGTTCTGGACATTTTTAAGAGAAAAGCTTTTGTTCAAATAAATGCAGCCAATTGCGATTTGAGAAAATGTGAAAAATTCAATTGGGAATTGGGGTAAAACGGCATTTAACAGTCTTTCGGTCAATGAAACCAAACGCAGCCGATTCTCTGGACATTTTTACCTGAGAAAAGCCATTGTTTATATACCGCAGCCAATTTTGATTTGAGAAAATGCTGAAAATACAAACTTTCAATATATCCTCAGAGAATTGGGGTAAAACGGCTTTATATGACCTCCGGTTAATGAAACCAAGCCCAATCGATCCTCTGGTCATTTTTATCTGGAATGCTTTTGTTCATATACCACAGCCAATTGCGATTTGAGAAAATGCTGAAGAATACCAACATTCGATAAATCGTCCAGGAAAAAAACGGACTTTACATGACCTGTCAATGAAACCAAGCCCAACCGATGCTTTGATCATTTTACATTCGAAAGCTTTTGTTCATATACGCCAATTGCGATTTGAGAAAATACTGAAGAATTAACATTTGATACATCGTCCAGGAAATTGGGGTAAAACGGCCTTTTACATGCTCTCCGGTCAATGAAATCTAGCACAATGAATTATCTGGACCAGAGTCTATATATATAGAGTTGCAAAGATGAAGCCTAATCTACCTATTGAACTGTCAAACCGTCTACCTATCGAGCAAGTAAACAAATACTTGTTGGCAGTGCGGAAGTATTGTTATCGCCTAATAATTATTATGGCGAATTAAAAGCAAAAATTAAAATGCATGAATTTAATTTCAGAAACAGCTAAAGAAAACATTTCAATACACCACCCAATAAAGTAGCAACAAAAACTCACTTGTTTGCAGTTCGTGAACAACTTTGGCAAGAGATTAAAAAGATTTAGAAGGCACACTGCATGAAGTCACTTGAAGGGTGAACAAAATTGGAAGTTCCCAAAATTATAACAGAGCATCATTCAGAATCAGTGTTAGCAGATCTCTTTGCGCAACTTTATCTACCATAAACTTTGATCTGGACATGTTCACATGATAATAGCCGCTGTTCATAGTAACCGCATTTGCGATCTGATAAAACGTTCAATTATAATCATTTAAAATATTATGTGGGGAATTGGAGAATGGGCCTAAACGTTGATTTAGAGAGAAACTACATATACCACAAATGTATTGGACATTTTACACAAGATACACATTTGTTTGTTGAATGTGCTCATTATTGTTTAAAATATGTATGGTACAGTTGTGAGATACTGCTTGTCATAGGGGAATCAGGGTTACAGGTCTTTGCCGTTATCCGCGGTCTACGAAACCTCGCGGAATCGATCCGTCGGAAATTTTACAAAAGTACATCTTTGTTTATTTACCGATTCTTTTGCGTTTCAACAAGGAAAAATTTAACCCGAGGACGAGGAAATTTAACCGATGGAACAATGACTATGGAACGTCCAGCATATATTTATACATGTGCAGATTGCAGATTTGTTCAAATAAAGGTAAGAATCATATAACAGCACTAAGAAATAAATAAAAGCAAAGATTCTATTTCAGATTACAGCATTGTTGTCTCGATTTTTCGGAGTAGGAATTTAGGAGGAAGCCTCAACATACAGAAAGTAGAGTCTATGCTTAGTAACTCGAATTAAAACTACAATAAACATATTTGTCCCACATACAAACAATAAAACATTTGGTTTTATTTCAAAATAAATAATTATTAGAACAAACATACTTCTCTATTAAAACAAAAATCTCTTTTGAAAACAACAAGAATATTTTATTGATCAATCCGCATAAAAGTTCGTTTAAATAGAGCTTGAAGCTCTGTTCAATCAACAATACTGGATTGTTGGAATAATAATATTTTGTTACGCCAAAACAATGTGAAATTCTTTTTGAATTCACATCAAATCTTATTGTTTTTACAATACTTTTTCTGCGTATACATATAGATCTGATGTGTAACTTTGCTCAGCATAGGAGTCACTTTAAAATGCTTATTATTTTCTAGATAAATTTAATTAAACCCGATTGATGTACGATACGGAAAAGTTCTGAACTATTTAATAGATGTATTCCGGAAAATATTGAAAAAATGAAATAAATTACTAAATATGTACTTTAGAGCTTTTTCCGTATCATACATAAATCAGATTTAATTAAATTTTGTCTAGAATTTATTATAAGCATTTGCAAATGAGTCTTATGCTGAGCCGTGGTCTGTCAAAGTTTAACACCGTCGTGTCTTCTTCTTATTTTTACTTGATTCGTTATTACTGCAGATTATTCTGAGTGCATATTAATTTTGCGTGATATCTAACAAGCTCTGCATCTATGATACATACATCGAATCATTAATCGTTAAATTAAGGTGCAAGAAAATTGAACGATGAAAGCAGAATTCGGCTTCAACATTTCAAAGGGCGAAGTGCTTTTTACACACCACGCAATCCAACACCATTGACGGAAATAGCGAATCCTCTTCTTTCATTGAATAGCACTGGATTGGTGGGTGAGCTCAATTTAGCCAGCGACGAGAAGCTCTCGTTAAAAGCAGTTGAAAAGTTGGCCGAATTGTGAAAACTGGAATAATTATGATTTGTATAAGTTTTGCAAACACACACACAACTTATCACCTACTATTCCTGCTATATTAGAACTTCAAATTAGAGCAAAATTTAACATTGAGAAAAGCGAAACACTGATTTCATGCAACGTTCACTATGGATCACTAAACCACTAAAAAATCTACTCTGGGCCCAAATTTATACAAGAAATTAAATATCACATTTATTTGAGAAATCACCGCACTTTTCTTTATTTTATTCACAATATTTTAAAAAACTTTGCGAGAAAAAAACACCATTTCTTTCAAATTCTTTTGGGCCATTGAGTTTTCGAACGCATTTTTTTCGAATATAGGCATTTTTACGAGACGTTTAAAATCATGATTTTGCGCCGGTTGTATGGAATGACAGTTTCGATTTGAACGGCCCGCTCAGCGAAACAAGTTGCTGGCAGTGTCACATGAAAAAGGCCTATTGATTTCGAATCAAGGGGTTTGACGATTGCTATTAGGCCTTTTCACGAGACATGTAAACACGGAGGAGAAACTGTTTACACTAGAAATAAAACAAACCAGTATGCGCATAAATCCCAAAATTTTATTCCCACTTTTGTTCCGAGCACTAGGCCAGACTCGGCGACAAGGGAATAGTTAGAATTGGTATCCCTGATTTTGACAACTGATGTTGATTGGAGTCTAGCTGCAAAATAGAGCTTTTGTTGAAAATTCATATTGTCAAATGCTACACTGACAAAATCCAATCATATTCGTTATGTATACATAAATTTTGACTATAGCATTTTCCATATAATGGCTATTTGATTTCGCATACCATGTATGTGGAACACATAACGTTATTAACTTATAAATTTATGTGGATTCTCCTATAGCGACCATCTTCGTCAGCCAAAGCCAAATGTCTGCCATACCTTATCATAGCGGACGATTGAACTTCGACGCAATTTTTAGTTTCTTCAACTGATTCGTCAACACTAGCAACTTGCTGTTGGCGAATTTGTTTTGGAAGATCATGTAAAACCCTTTGTTTCAATTGGTCCATGGCCAATCCCTTGCAAGGCTGCGTCATTTTTTTGTGATGATTAATGGAAGTCTGATTGACATATACGTCAAAACACAGTCCTTTTTCTTGAGGAAGAGCCGCTACATACTTGAAAAGTCTGCATGGCTTTTCGTGGCGATAATGTCTGCAGTAGCCATAAATAATAATTGACTTTTTGCTGTGGTGTTGATGTTCAACACAATAAATGCAATTTTTCTCAAACTTGTTCATACAATCTCTCAAAATAGTTGTATACTTAAGTTTATCAAAGAGTCCTCCCCTTTGAGGCTTTCCTTTTTTGGCAGAGTGTGCAGTTTGGTCAAGATAACATATTTCAAGATCTTTTTCTGTGAAAAAAATCTTAGTAAATTGCGTCCAGGAATTAATTTCTGAGTCCCAAGAGACTCCAGCCATGTACGACTTTGGATTTTTTCTTTTTGTTACGTCTGATGGGAGATCACTCGAGAAATTCGCATATGAGATTTCAATGTTGTGATCAGTATTGATTGCTTTCAAACATTTCTCACACATGAAATCTGCCGCTTCGACGGTACAAATAACCGAAACAGTGAACGTTTTTTCACAAGCAAAACATTGTCGGTCAATGAGATTATTTGTTATCATGTGTCGGACAATTTGCTCATGTATAGAGCGTCTGCGACTGGATGCGCTTATGATTTCTGGGTCACCTTTATCTTTCAGTAATGTCAGAAAACGAAAAGCGTTAAAAATTGCAAAAATTCCGCAATTGTAGCCATCCTTTTGTTTTTCGCTATTCAGACCACTTATGGTCCAAGGTTTCAAAGATAACTCGGAGGCCTTTTGAATTCCTAAGCTAGCGAAATATTTTAAACTGTCCTGAAATTTAGAAAAGTACTCTCTTTTCAATTTCATTACTTGTGAGGAATTAAGATTACTTCCTGAATCAAAGTAGTGCAAAATTCCTTGATTTGTATCCACAACAAACAACGAATAGTGATCGTTTCTGTGGATGGGGCAAATGATTATTTCATGTTCAAGAATATTAGAAACAATATCTTGAGCATCCTGAGCAATATGCTCTTTGAAAAAAATTTTTGTTTCGTGAATATTCAGTGAAACATAATCGATATCGATAAACTCTGATAAAACCACTTTTAGACCGGTGTCAACTGCACCGGCATTTAACCAATTTTGATCAAAAAAGGAGTGGAAATCCTCGCCCAGAATTTCCAGTTCCTGCTTATTGCAAATAATTTTGAAAAATCATTCACTGGTAAACTTCGATACATGTCTAAATCAATAGACATGTTTGGAAGTCCTTGTGCTACATCCTTACTTCCTACCGCCGAGTCGGATAGCACTGCGGTCATTTTGTCCATAACCTCCGCTTGTCCCTGAACTCCATTCTCCGGCTGATCCGAATATGGTAATCCGTGCTTCGCCTCTTTCATCATAACAGGGCTCGATAGCATTGTCGTTATTGGATCCGTATCCTCCGCCTGTTCCGGAACGACATTCTCCTGCGAATCCAAATAGATAAATCCGTGCTCTAGGCTCGAGAGCACTGCGGTGATTGGATCCATATCATCTGCTTGACCTGGAACGACATTTTCCGCTTGTTCCATATAGTCCTGCTTCGAATAAATAGATCCGTGCTCCGCTTCTTTCATCATAGCAGGGCTCAATAGGAATGCGGTTATTGGATCCATATCCTCCGCCTGTCCGGGGAGGACATTCTCCTGCGGATCCGTATAGATAAATCCGTGCTCTGGGCTCGATAGCACTGCGGTGATTGGATCCATATCCTCCGCCTGATGCGGAACGATATTTTCCGCTTGTTCCATGTAGTCCTGCTCCGAATAAATAGATCCGTGCTTGGCTTGCTCCATCATCGGACTCGAAACGATCTTTTCCGGGACAGTATTTTCCGTCGGATCTATATCGGGTTGCGATGCCGCAGAGCGCAATACTTGCTCTGGTTGACCATGAGAGAACATCCGTGTTGTGCGAATGCTCTCTATAAGATTTCTGAGGCGCTTTTCATTACGCCTTGCGAATTGTATTTGAGCCGACATGCCAAGTGCACGAAAGGCTCCGACGTCTTTTAAAATAAGACGGTTATCTAGCCAAGACATTCCGTACTTGGATTCGCAATATTCTTGCAGAATTTTCTGCATTTTCACTGCAGTGAGTTTCTTTCCCATTTTGTTTCAATGATTGTTGTCACAGCTGAAAATAAATTAAGATACCACTTATTGTACCGCACCATTTATTGTTTTGAATATCATAACAAAAACCCAGATAAATCCACCTAGCGGAGATGATGCCTTCCTCGTATAAACAATAGTATTTTGATCATAGCTTTCGAACCCATAGACCGATCTGGTCAAATTTCAATAGGAAACAATGGGACACAATTTTGCGTCGAATGCAACCTATTGCAAGCAAAGCGGTTGAGGATAAGTTCCTCTTTTGCAACATTTTGTTGGGTGGTTGCGCATACACACACACACACACACACACACACACACACACACACACACACACACACACACACACACACTGCGAAATGGTGAGTTGACATCTGGGAAGGAGCGACCAACACAGCTCTGGTCCTCACAAGTTCCAATCTCACGCTTCCACGAGTCTTCCGAAGACAATCGACCGCCAGCTAAGGGTTTTGTACTTAGTTGGAAGTGCAGCCGTTTAGGCTCATTTAACTCCAATTCCCCCACACAATATTTCAAATGCTTGTAATTGTAACGATTTCTCGAATCGCAATTGGCAGTTATATATGCACAGCGGCTATTCTCATGTGAACATGTCCAAATAATTGATTGTGCTAGATTTCATTGACCGGAGAGCATGTAAAAGGCCATTTTACCCCAATTTCCTGGACGATGTATCAAATGTTGGTATTCTTCAGTATTTTCTCAAATCGTAATTGGCTACGGTATATGAACAAAAGCTTTCCGAATGTAAAAATGACCAAAGAATCGATTGAGCTTGGTTTCATTCACCGGAGGGCATGTTAAAGGGCGTTTTACCCCAATTCTCTGAACGATTTATCAATTGTTGGTATTCTTCAGCATTTTCTCAAATCGCAATTGACAGCGGTATATGAACAAAAGCTTTCCAAATGTAAAAAAGATCATAGAATCGATTGGGCTTGGTTTCATTGACCGGAGGGCATGTGAAAGGCCATTTTACCCCAATTCTCTGAACGATATGTCAAATGTTGGTATTCTTCAGCATTTCCTCAAATCGCAATTGGCTGCGGTATATGAACAAAAGCTTTCCTAATGCAAAAACGACGAGAGAACCGATTAAGCTTTGGTTTCATTGACCGGAGGGCATGTAAAAGGCCGTTTGACCTCAATTCTCTGAACGATATGTCAAATGTTGGTATTCTTCAGCATTTCCTCAAATCGCAATTGGCTGCGGTATATGAACAAAGGCTTTTCTGATGTAAAAATGACCAGAAAATCATTGATCAATCCACCTATGATGGTGTTTTTTTTCGAGCAGTATTAAATATATTTCACGTATTTCATTTTTTTGCCTTTCTCGTATACAAAGTATACGTAAAGGCTATATGTTCGCTCCAAAAACAAACGTTTTATAGGAGGCTCGGAGACTCATAGTGTTATATACCGATCGACTCAGCTCGACGAATTGAGGTGATGTCTGTGTGTGTGTATGTGTGTGTGTGTGTGTGTATGTGTGTGTGTGTGTGTGTATGTGTGTGTATGTGCGCAAAAGTTCGCAAAAAGTCTAGCTCATTTTTTAGGAACTTACCCTCAACCGATTTGCTCGCAACAAGTTGCATTCGACGCAGAATTATGTCCCATTGTTTCCTATTGAAAATTGGGCGGATCAGACTATGGGATTCAGAGTTATGGTCAAAATACATTTTTGCCTTTCTCGTACAACAAAGTTGTACCGAAAGGCTATCATTTCACTCCGAAGACGAACTTTTTATAGAAGGCTCGTAGACCCATAGTGTTATATACCAATCGACTCAGCTCGACGAGCTGAGCACATGTCTGTCCGTCCGTGTGTGTGTGTGTGTGTGTGTGTGTGTGTGTGTGTGTGTGTGTGTGTGTGTGTGTGTGTGTGTGTGTGTGTGTGCGTGTGTGTGCACAAAAGATAAAAAAATTCTAACCAACTTTTTATATAGTAATCTTTAACCGATATTCTCGCAACAAGTTGTATTCGAAAGATGGTAAAGCCTTGTAGATCGCTATTGAATTTGATAACGATCGGCCATTGCGTTTAAAAGTTATGAAGAAAATGGTGTACGGAACCAAAAAGGTTGGTGTCTTGGCTAAATGCGAGAAAGGCAGTATCACTACTAGGTGTATTAAATTGGGTTTTGACGCATAGAAGAGGATCAATAGCACGTTATAGAAATATATCTCATTAGTTTACATTTATTTGCTCCACTAATACGGTTTGTGGATCGAATGAGTGCAAATTTTGTCAGTGGTCCAAGGGCGAAAGTTCTGCGAAGAGACTGAACTGAACCGGCAATTGGGTTTTTGAGGGGTATTGAGATTATTACATATCTTGAATCTATTATAAAAACTGAGCATGAATCCAAAATTACATAAATTTTGGTGCACGGGAACTATTTTAAATCAATTTCGAAAAACCTAATAATTTCGCCTATTGAACACCCCCAACTTGATTTTACTATGGGCCGAGCTGTCAACCTGTGAGCTAACTGCCAATGTGTCAAGTTTCCAAAATCTTTTAAAATTGAGTTTAACCGGTTCAATACGGATGGGTCATATATGACCCAAGTCGAAAATCAGCTGTCAAAAATCGGTTTTAAGAGATAGAGCGGAGCCTTCTTCTGCAAAGTCGTTCAGAATTAACTGTTCTATCCTGGAAAAATATTGAACAGGCCAGGTTATGGACACAAGGGTGATCTAGATCATCCAAACTATCCTTGAGTTGTGATCTTGATGTTCCAAGGAATAAACACCGCACTTTACCATGCCCTAATTGAAAATTCGAATCTGTCATGCATCATGATACAATACTACACCAGTCCAGCGATATTACAAATCTGTTCCAATATCAGCGACACTCCAAACTGTCCTGGAGTTCAGAACTTGATATTCAGATCAATCAACAAAAAGATATATGATGCCACGACCATTTTTATGAGTTGACACAGCTCCACAGGACTTGGTCACACCATTATAAGTGGATTACAGTATTTCCAGAACATCTAAGACACTCCAAACTGTCCTTGAGTTCAGATCTCGATATTCAAATCAATCAACAGGAAAATCTACGATGTCCCCATCAAGTTTATAAGTTGGAATAGCTCCACGGGACTCCGTTATACCAGAACCAGTGCATTATAGTATTTCCAAAACATCTACGACAATCCAAACTGTCCTTGAGTTAAGAACTGGATATTCAAATCAATCAACAACAAGATCTACAATATCTTGACCATTTCTATGAGTTGGAATAGCTCCACGGGACTTTGTTACACCATTACCAGTAGACTACAGTATTTTCAGAACATCTACGAAACTCCAAAATGTTCTGGAGTTCAGCTCTGGATATTCAAATCAATCAACAACAAGATCTACGATGTCCCGACTAGTTCTATAAGTTGAATAGCTCTACGGGACTTTGTTACACCATTATAAGAAGATAACAGTATCTCCAAAACATCAACGACACTCCAAACTGTCCTTGAGTTCAGATCTCGATATTCAAATCAATCAACAATAAGATTTGCGATGTTCTCATCATTTGAATGAGTTGAAATAGCTCCACATGATTTCATTACATCATGAAATACACATCACAGTGTTCTTTGAACATCTACGAGACTCGAAACCATCCTACAGCTAAGAACTTGATATTAAAACCAATCAACAACAAGATCCACAATGTATCCACCATTTTTATGAGTTGAAATAGCTCCACGAGACTTACGGTTACGAGGCTCTACGGTTCTCAAAATGTCCTTGAGTTAGGATCTTGATATTCAAATTAACCAACAAGAAGATTTACGATGTCTTCATTATGTTTATGAGTTGGAACAGATTCATGGGTCTTCTACCCGTAACGCTGGGTAGACACCTTCACATGGTGTGCTACGGGGTAAGATCTACTACGGTTACATTGCTCGCTACAGGCAAATTCTGACCCAACGAATTCTTTCACTATTATCCAACTCCGTGGTACTTATGAGGATGTTGCTAAATTGGTGGCTTCTCGTTGAATAATTACCACATCAACACTTCTTTCCCTTCCCCAGTTACGGTGAAAACGGGCGTGGCCTCATGCTTTTGTTATTTTTTTCTAAGACTGAGATCAAGAACCCCTCCCCTTTTGGATTTCTGATAGCATTCTAGAATTTTACGGATCTCAATCTGTCGTTGAGCTCAGATTCTGATATGCGTAATCAAGAATAGATCAGAGTTCCGTTGTTGTGTTGGGAATACTGTGATTAGTATAAAATGTGTGTAATGTTGTCCCATGCATCTTCTTCAACCAACAGTTATATTCGGAGACTAATGAGTCGCTCTGTCGGTCTCTTAGATCTTCAAGATATGCACTCAAGGATGATTCGGAGTGCTTTAGATATTCTAGGAGTACTGTGATTTGCATACAACGATGTAATGATGTTCCATGAGGCTTCTGAAACTAATACACAAGCTCAAAGACCTATGAATCGCTCTGTTGATCTTGTAGACCTTCAAGATCTGAACTCAAGAATAGTTTGGAGTACCGTAGATACCTTGAGAATACTGTGATTTGCATTTAATGATGTAGTGATGTTCCATGAGGCTTCTGAAACTAATGCACAAGCTCAGGAACCTATCAATCACTCTGTTGACCTTTGTAGACCTTCAAGATCTGAACTCAAAAATAGCTTGAAGTACCGTAGATACCTAGGGAATATTATGATTGACGTATAATGATGCAATGATGTTTTATGAGGCTACTGAAACTAATGCACAAGCTCGGAGACCTATGAATCGCTCTATTGATCTTGTAGACCTCCAAGATCTGAACTCAAGAACAGTTTGGAGTACCGTAGATACCTTGGGAATATTGTGATTTGCGTATATTGATGCAATGATGTTTTATGAGGCTTCTGAAACTAATGCACAAGCTCGGAAACCTATGAATCGCTCTGTTGGTCTTGTAGACCTTCAAGATCTGAACTCAAGAATAGTTTGGAGTACCGTAGATACCTTGAGAATACTGTGATCCTTATCCTTAACCGATTTGCTCGCAACAAGTTGCATTCGACGCAGAATCCTGTCCCATTGTTTCCTATTGAAAATTGGGCGGATCGGACTATGGGCTTAGGAGTTATGGTCAAAATACATTTTTTTACATGAAAATTTCTCACTCATTTTTTGGCACTTATCCTAAGCCGATTTGCTCGCAACAAGTTGCATTCGACGCAGAATCCTGTCCCATTGTTTCCTATTGAAAATTGGGCGGATCGGACTATGGAATTCGGAGTTATGGTCAAAATACATTTTTATACATGAAAATTTCTCACTCATTTTTTGGCACTTACCCTAAGCCGATTTGCTCGCAACAAGTTGCATTCGACGCAGAATTCTGTCCCATTGTTTCCAATTAAAAATTGGGCGGATCGGACTATAGGATTCGGAGTTATGGTTGAAACACATTTTTTTTACATAAAAATTTCTCACTCATTTTTTGGCACTTATCCTAAGCCGATTTGCTCGCAACAAGTTGCATTCGACGCAGAATTCTGTCCCATTGTTTTCTATTGAAAATTGAGCAGATCGGACTATGGGATTCGGAGTTATGGTCAAAATACATTTTTTGACCCTTCCTTCGGAAGTGTCTATAATTTCACTTTATATGCGTTACGCAGGCATGTTACGTATTAATGTATCAATAAATTTAATAAAATATGAAATAAAATGTATGGTACTTGAAACAAATTCACTTTAGTATTGAAAACATAACTATAACAAATGATATGATATAAAAATATTCTTATTTTTCTGATTTGTTTCATCAAAACAATTGATATTAGTTGAGGAACGTGTAGAAGCATGTACCAAAAAATCTTCTCAGAAAAGCAAAAACGTAAAAATTAAAAGGGATTCCAAAAATTTCTTCAGGGGAAGTTAGATAGCACATGTAAGCATGTATTGAGACACTAATGTATTATTTATTCATATGTATGTGTGCGTATGTGTGCAATTTCTCAAATATACTACCATATAAATCTCACTCATTTTTAAGGTATTAAACGAGACTAATTTTAGAGAATTGGACCCCCATGAGGTGAAGTACATATTATTATTGAACGCTATTTAATTTTATTCAAATCAAGGATGTATTTAGTTAGTTCTGGATTATTTAATATCGAGGTCTCCGAGAAGTGAAAATTGCGAGTATAGTACAAGCGTTACAAGAGTTACTAACCATGTTAAAATAGCTTTTCAATCTGATCAGCGCCTGATAGATAGGCACCACGTCGTACAGTGTGTTTTAATTCATATTATTGTCACTCAACCACTTCAATGCGCCTACTGTTAGGCCATTAATTTTGCAACATTACACACTCAATCACCGTGGGAAGTTAACTAGTTTTATCTCGTTTTAAATATTGGAGTCTGAAAATATTTCCGTATGATTAAGGAAGGGTCAAAATCTCACTGTAGGTGGGTTAATCTGGGTTTTTACATGAAAATTTCTCACTCATTTTTTGGCACTTATCCTAAGCCGATTTGTTCGTAACAAATTGCATTCGACGCAGAATTCTGTCCCATTGTTTCCTATTGAAAATTGGGCGGATCGGACTATGGGCTTCGAAGATATTGCTAAAATACATTTTTGCCTTGCTCGTATACAAAGTATACGTATAGGCTATATGTTCGCTCCAAAAACGAACTTTTTATAGGAGGCCCGGAGACCCATAGTGTTATATACCGATCGACTCAGCTCGACGAACTGAAGTGATGTCTGTGTGTGTGTGTGTGTGTGTGTGTGTGTGTGTGTGTGTGTGTGTGTGTGTGTGTGTGTGTGTGTGTGTGTGTGTGTGTGTGTGTGTGTGTGTGTGTGTGTGTGTGTGTGTGTGTGTGTTTGTGTGTGTGTATGTGTGTGCCCCAAATAATCTCACTCATTTTTTAGGCACTTATTCTTAACCGATTTGCTCGCAACAAGTTGCTTTCGACGCGGAATCTTGTCCCATTGTTTCGTATTGAAAATTGGCCGGATCGGACTATGGGCTTCGGAGTTATGGCCAAAATATATTTTTTTACAAGAGAAATTCTCACTTATTTTTAGGCACTTATTCTTAACCGATTTCCTCGCAACAAGTTGCATTCGACGCGGAATCCTGTCCCATTGTTTCATATTGAAAATTGGACAGATCGGACTATGGGTTCCGAAGTTATGGCCAAAACTTATTTTTTCACATAGGAAACACGTACAAAATTCTCACTCATTTTTTAGGCACTTATCTTTAACCGATTCGCTCGCAACAAGTTGCATTCGACGCAGAATCTGGTCCCATTGTTTCGTATTGAAAATTGGCTGGATCGGACTATGGGCTTCGGAGTTATGGCCAAAATACTAATTTCAAAACCTGTATGGAAAAATCACTTTTCTGGCACTTATACTCAACCGATTTGCTTGCCACAAGTTGCGTTCAGCAGGAAATTTCATAATGCATATGAACAGATATGAAAAATAAGATCTATCTACCTATTAGTGTTATTTTAGTCCTTTCTTATATATTTGAACGATCGAGAAAGGCACCATCACCGCTAGGTGGATTAATTAGGGTTTTTTAAGGAAAATTGAGTAAAAAATTGTCACTCATTTTTCAGGCACTTATCCTTACCCGATTTGCCCGCAACAAGTTGCATTCGACGCAGGAATCTGTCCCATTATTTGCTATTGAAAATTGGCCAGATCGGACTATGGGCTCGGAAGTTATGACCAAAATACCATTTTTGCCTTTCTCGTATACTACGTATACGTAAAGGCTATAGGATCACTCCAAAACCGAACTTTTTATAGGAGGCCCGGAGACCCATAGTGTTATATACCAATCGACTCAGTTCGACGAATTGAGGTGATGTCTGTATGTGTGTATGTATGTGTGTGTGTGTGTGTACAAAAATGTGAGACACACTTTTTGGTACTTAGCATTATCCAATTTGCTCGCAACAAGTTGCAGTAGACGCGGAATTCAGTCCCATTGTTTGCTATTGAAAATTAGATCGATCGGACATTGCGTTTCGGAGTTATTGCGAAAAAACGGTTTTTGCGTGCAAAAAAAAAAGCAAAACGCCCTAACCTGGATTTGAACTTGTGATCTCTGGACTGTGAAGCGCTTGCTATACCACAGTACCATCAATACACATAATATGCGACAAGATACATACAAATATAAATCATCGAATTGGGCATATGTTAATTGCCTCTACAGGCATCAGAGTTTATCCTGCTAGGGTACCAGTTCCAATACTAGCAGTATAAATGAATTGAGAAAAGAAAATATTTGTTTTAATCGTTGGTGATTAAAAATATGCAGTTTCAATACATTTGATTGAAACTGATTGAGATTGATTTTATTGATTTTAAAGTTGAGTTTATTTCACCTAACCAATTATTCAAAATCACTTAGTCCGCTATGTATATACTGTACCTTTCTTGAAGGTAAAAGTTGCTTCACCATTGATGTGAGGAAGTCAATTTTGTTATGGAAAATTATAGTGGTGTAATAGCATAATTACATCATACCGCTTCAACTAAAAGAAACGTATGTGTATAATAATGAGAACTATCGATAAGGGGTCTTTCACGAATTACGTAAGGTAAATTTGGGCAATTTAAGACCCCCTCCCTCCCCCACTTAACAGTTTTTGTATGGATGATTTCATACATTTGTATGAACGTAACGCTTGGATTTGGGGGGGGGGCGGTGGTGCCACAAAGTGTTACGTAATTTGTGAAAGGCCCAAAGAACCCACTTCCTCCATTCATGGTACGGGTGCCCTATGGAAATTACTTTTTACGATATATTATATGATATCCGTACAACAATAAATAATCCTCTTCTTTGCTAAACGTCAGCCATAACTTTTATCATGTCTTACTTCTATCATACACTGAACAAGCACAAATACCCTATATAACAGGAGTACATACTCCTCACGTGGTATATTTCAAAAGCATCGTGCTTTTGTTCAATGTTCTCCCATACGGATGCGTGTGAGAGAATGAACGGCAATGTGCCGTCGCACAGTGGCGGGCCCACATACAAAGGCCGGACCAGACATACGATTGCGCTAGAAATTTTCCTCACCTCCTCTTTTACTAATAATTGTGGAAGGCTGAAATTATTTTGAGATTTAGATAGTTATCCGACATATTCTATAGGACTTCAGGAAGCCCGGGCCTTAGGATCTGCAGTCACAGCAGCGTCTCCATTCTAACCATGAAATAGTCAATTTCGCGCACTTCGGGGCAGCTAGGCGCAATTTACCACCGGTAAGGGGACAAAATATATATATTTCAATACATTATACCTACCAGAGTCACAATAGTATACCAAGATCTGATCTTTCCGAATCTTTCCCGAAAAAAGTTTAGTCATACTTCATTTTCGCATACATATTTGTTCAAGATCAACTTGAACAAGTCACCAATAATTAAATTTACAATCAACAAATTTGGGAATAAACTCGTTCAATATATGTGTAGAATTAAAAAAGTATGAGCTTCATGAAAAAACGATGAAATTTGTTTGAGGTTTTGTCTGGGTTTCCGCCACTGTGCGTCGGTCGGCATCCGCTACACTCAATCTTCTACATATGTACAAACAGGTACAGATTGGAATACCAACAGTCAAACCTCCATGAATCGATGTTGTATGTCTCGATAATGACTTATTGAAGCAAATTATGCCATATCAAAAAAAACTGGGTTATAGTACTTTGTAATGGTCCCTTCATTCTACTTTCCAAGGATTTTCTTTTTCCCACATTTCGTTATTTCCATGAGACGATGGTCCCTGCAATATCGCCTCATGGATGTTTGACTGTATATATTCAACTTGCATCAGTCATCGCATTGTGTACAGCCCGCACAGCAAGTCGTGCTTCTGTTCCTCAAATAATTATCACTTTAATTCCACTATAAAAAGTCATGTAGACTTTAAAATTCGAAACTTTCATCGGCCTTACTGGAATCAAATAAAACTTACTCAAATCATAAGTGCATCTTAATAAGAAATGTAGTGGAATTCATTAGAAAACATAGAAAATAATATCTATATACTCTTCTAGTGAATTCTACTCAAAATGAATGTATGAAAAATATATGAGTGGGGTTCTCAGAGCGAAAAGTATGTTTATTAACAATCGCTAATGAAACATTTTGCAGAAGCATTATGAGAACGAATTGCAAACACTGTTTATTAACAATCGCTAATGAAACATTTTGCAGATGCATTATGAGAACGACTTCCAAAAAAACCTGTTTGGGTGTGAATTAACTTTCTCCTCCTCTTTTTCCATCGTCCGCTTCTAGTGGACGGGATATCATCTACAGGAAACTAGAAAAAATTATCGAAGATTCACTTATAATTTAAGTACTTGGCCAAACGAAAATTCACTTAAATTTTATTTTATTTTCTAGTGAATTAAGAATAATGAGTGCCATCACTAATGAATCATTTAACTTTTACAACCGAAACTACATGGAAAATATCTACATATGTTTTCAAGTAGATTCTAAGTGAAAATTATTTTGAGTGTTCTATTTTTAGCACTGATAGAAGTAAATAACGATGAGGCCGGAGGCAAGAAAGCACATAGATCATTTTGACATATGGTGGTCGTCAAAAGAAACACGAAAAAAGTCACTGTCATCAGACGAGTTTAGTACAATTCCATTTAATTCCACCACGTCGTATTAGTTTTACATATACGTATTTCGACCTCAACTGTAAGGTCGTCTTCAGTGTCTCGTACTTGACTCTAATGAAGTCAAGTACGAGACAGTGAAGACGACCTTACAGTTGAGGTCGAAATACGTGTAAACTAAATCGACGTGGTGGAATTAAATGGAATTGTACTAAACTGATGACAGTGAAAACATTCCACTAAAAAAGAGCTAACTAATTTTCGTGACGAAAAAAGTGTCGATGGCGAAAAAATTGCATGGGCAGCATAGGGAGTGAGTACGATTTTCGCGTTTTCTTATCAATACATTCATTTTTGAAAGCTGAAATAGTCGCAAATTGGAAGAAAATTTTATTTTCTATGGGATAAGCATCCATCCGGTGGGTGCTCGTACATGATGTTTCCGATTAAATAGCACATCTCTTGCAGTGCCTCCACCACACTATCTTGGTTATGAATTCCCGGATTTTTAATTTGCGGTTCATTTGGGTGGGATTCGTCTTCAACAGCTGCTTAAAAGCTGTAAGAACCCATTGCCCGTGGAAAACATGCAAGCATATAACAAAATACGCAATCTTATACGCAGTTACCTACCCGAATATTCAAGCGTCGTTGGACATGTGGTCTACATACCGGCCTTCCACCTCGACGTCCATGGTTCGAATCCAGTCTGTTGCACTTTACTTTTTTTTAAATGAAAATCAGCATTCATAAGGCAACATTTTGAAATTCATACCGATCGCGATTCCTGTGGCAGAATTTTATGAGGCGTTTGATTGAAAATCATACGTTCATTGTCCTCAGTGAGTGATTAAACGATGGAATTATTTTTATGTAGGTATACGGTGTAAGGCAGGGCGATTATTTTCTGAATTTTGTCTACCCTTCGATTTCAATTTGAAATAAAAGTACAATGTTGTATCAGAGACACGACCGCAAATTCAACGTAGAATTACGTATAGTGCGGTAGTAAGTGCGGAATTTAATCAACATTTTGTACGTGTTCACACCAGATGGCTGAAAGCCGAAATGTAGGCAATTTACAACAAATAGTTAAATTTAAACATTGCCTGGCAAAATTCATTTTTCAATAGTTTAGAGCATTTAATCCATTGTTTTTTAATAGTTGGGCAAAATCTTAGGAATTTGTCGATCGATTGATACCGAAATCTCCTAAATCAGTTGGAAGACGGCACAGTTATTAGCCCATACTTCCTGTCCACTTTTCGTGACAGTCTCACATTGCATTCTGCAGAATGGCCCCCTATCTTTTCCCGAAGGACGTAATCCTACGTCAAAACAGCAAAAAGTATTGGTAATTCAAGGACGTGTAAACGACGACGTTCAATTAAATTAGATTAAATTTTACAAGCGGCGCGGTTTGAACTTATTTCGATTCTAAAAAACAGTAAGTTTGATTAAATGTTGCACTTATTTGCATGCTCCAATCATTTGCATGAAAATAATTTTAAACTACAACATACTTTTATCTGTGGAATTATTTACTAAAACTTTTTTTTTCGAACTAAAAAAACAACTTTTGATAGAAGGGCTCATAGACCAATAGTATTAAAATAACGATTGAGTTCGTAGAATGAAATCCGTCAACATAAAGTTGTTTTAAATTTACACGGTCAGTAATTCCACAGTTCATATTTTAATGAAATGATAAAAAATAAGATCAATATGGGAATCGAACTTTAGACCGCCAAGTTAGAGCCTATCTCCTTAGCCCCTCGGGCGTTTCCACTCCGCAGAAAAACGTTGATCAAGATGTAACAGGTTCAGCGTTTTTGTGATTCAATTGTTCTTCACCAAACTGAACGATAGTTTAAATTTACATGACACGGAAACTTCTTCGACAGGTTTGAGTTTCAGTATGCCGAATGCAGCACAGATTTCTCATCAAAATGTTTGAAAAGCATTGAGTTACAGCGATGAAATGCTGCGTCATGATGGAAACTTTATTGGCATATGCAAAAATGACGGAAAAAAGTATTCGTGGTTAAAAGGTTCATGAACAAAACCCAATTGATCTCAATTTCTGTTCACTAAAACACATCATTGTTTTTGGTTTTGTTTACAAAAATAGAGCAAATAACGTAAAATGTATTAAAAAGGCTAGGAAAAAAAGTAATCGCGGAAGGGCCTTTTTAATTAAAACAAAGTTTCGTAAACTAGTTTTCAGTAATCCATATGTAGTTTTTTGTCATAAATAACAACTTTCAAGTAATTGAGAATTGAATGTACCATTTTTGCCTTTCTCGTATACTTAGTACACGTAAAAGCTAAATGTACGCTCCAAAAACAAACTTTTTATAGAAGGCCCGGAGATTCATAGTGTTATATACCAATCGAGTAAATTCGGCGAATTGAGGTGATGTCTGTGTGTTTGTGTGTGTGCGCAAACTTCTCAAAAAGCGTCACTCATTTTTTGGCACTTGCCTTTAACCGATTTGCTCGTAACAAGTTGCATTCGACGCAGAATCCTGGTGCCGCATTGCGCATCTCGATTCGACAGCATTTTCGTACGACCGTTTACATGGTTCGCTCGTTTCGAGTCGAGGTGCGCAATGCCACCCTGGTCCCATCGTTTCGTTTTATTGAAAATTAGACGAATCGGACTATGGCCTCGGAAATTACGCTCAAATTCAATTTCTTACGCAAACTCTCGTAAAAAGCGTCACTCATTGCAGATGTGAAAAATAAGTCCTATCTACCTAATAGTGTTATTTCAGACTCTACTCATATTTTTCTCAACCCTTTTGAAAAGAGCGAGAAAGGCATCATCACCGCTAGGTGGATTAATTAGGGTTTTTTTTTCAAATTTCCTTGCAATTTTAAACGAAATTCCAAGGAATTTCCTATATGGACCTTCCCAAGAATTTTGAATAATTTTTCGTAGAAATTCGGCATAAATTCCAATGGAAATTCAGTGGATTTTTCGCAAAAAATTTGAATAAATTTCCATGAAAACTACAAGGGTTTTTATGCGGGAATTGCGAATAGTCTTTTCTGGAAATTCGAATGATTTTTCATAAACATGTACGTCTAAGTTTGGAAGATGATGATATTAGCATTTCCATATCATAATACCAAATAGTTTTGTCGAAAAAGCCCCTACTTTCAAGAAATTCAACGTTAGATGTCTTTCTTAGAAATTAGAAATATTTTCAGGAATTCCACTGGATATTCTTTCCGGAATTCCACCGAAAATTCTTTCTGTAATTCCTCAGATAAATTCTCCAGAAATTCCTTCACAAAAATCCCAGATTTCCTCCTTAAGTTCCTCCAGGAATTTCTCCTTAAGTTCCTTCAGCAATGCCTCCGGAAGTTCCATTAGCGATTCCCCCGGAAGTTCCTTCAGAAAACCTTTGGATGTTCCAACAGAAATTCTCCCGGAAATTCCTGCAGGAGTTCCTCCAGAAGTTCCTTCAGGAAAACCACCGGAAGTTCTATCAGGAATTTATTCGGAAGTTCCTCCAGCAATTCCTTGGGAAGTTCCATCAGAAAATCCTTTGGATCTTCCTTCAGGTATTTCACGGTAGATTCTTCTAAAGATAATTCTACTAAAAAGAAATTTGTAAGAGTTCCACGTGGAAATCCACACACTTAAAAATTCTGAAAATTACAGGCTACGGAAAAATTTGAACCTAGAATATTGTGTTCAATAGCTGCCAAATTTACATCCAACTTTTTCTTGCACGCAATATTGAATACAAGCTCCATAGTAACGACGGCCTGTAATTTTAAAAAGTGATGGAAAAATGAGTCGAATCGAATGGAGCCTTTTTGTTACATCATATATGCTGTAACATTTTTATACTGTGCAGTTTGAAAAAAGCCGGTGGAATTTTTATTAAACAGCCAGTAGAAAATCCAAAGGAAACTCGTTATTTACATTACATTCAAGCGAAAGTTAAATATGAAATTCGTTCGAATTCTATCAATTTTAATGTTAAAAAAATAAACGTTCCCACATCAAAAGAACAAGGAGATAAATGAATTCACAAACCTATTGGATTTTGAATTTTCTCGTCGATAATCATGATTTTGATATTGAAGACATTTGAAGACATTTTTACTCCAATGTGAAGACATTTGGAAATAACACCTGGCATCCCTGTTCTGAACTTGATACTAGCAAAAGACATGTAACTCTAGCGATAGATAAAAGCGCAAATAAAGGAATGTTTACAATCGATGAAGTGCACGGTTAGAAAAAAAGTACGTAATATTAGGTACTTTTCACTCAAATCGGGGGTTAGTGTGAGTAGCCAAAATAGACGAATCCAAGTAAAAATAAGTAGAAGATAACCCACGGCTCAGCATAGGGAGCTAAGTTTAAAATGCTTTTAATAAATTCTAGACAAAATTTAGTTAAAATCTGATTGATGTACGATACGGAAAAAGTTCTAAACTATATAATGGATGCATTTCGGAATTTTTTGAAAAAAATGAAATAAGCTGCCAAATATGTGCTTTAGAATTTTTCTGTATCGTACATCAATTCAATTATATTTAGTCTAGAATGATCTCCCTATGCTGAGCCGTGGGATCTGTCAAAGTTTAACACCGTCGGTTGTCTTCTTCTTATTTTTACTTGGATTCGTCTATTTTGGCTACTCACACTAACCCCCGATTTGAGTGAAAAGTTTGCAGAAAATCCTGTGGGAATGGAGGATCTCTATGGTTTCGCTAAGGAATCACTGTAGGATTTGTTTGAGCATTCCTAAGGCCGTAGATCACACATTATATCCGAGATTATATCACCTGAAAAATATTATTTATAATGTATTAATTATAGAGAAACAACTAATTAGTTATTATTTGATTACATGAAACGATTGATGCTGCGTAGATCTAAAAAAAATCAATATTTCCCATAAAACATTTGACAGATGGGAAATTCCAGGTACACCACGAAGTCGGTGCCGATGAAACCAACTGATTTTTCCACCGACGAAATCGGATGTCGACCAAGCTATCGACGAAGTCACCATTTTATCCCAACAAAATCGGTGTCGTAAAATCAACCTTCAAAAATACCAACTAAATCGTGACCAAATCATTTGAATGGCTAACCTATTTTGTCGGTGACTCATAGACATAATTTATATCGACGTATCAATCGATAGATTATACTGTTTATATAGACGATTTTATCGGGATAATAGTTGGAGATTACATTTGACTAGCATATTATTATTCATGATTATGCAGTTGTTGTGATTATTGAAACAATATTATTAGAATTAGTCAAAAGTGAATATATTCCATGTAAATTGTAAAGTTTAGTGCAACAGATAAATATGTGTTTGTATTTATGTTTCTGTGAAGAAAGTATCGCAAAAATTTTCAGCACTTATCCTTGACTCGCAACAAGTTTCGACGGCGAATCCTGTTTCTTGATGAAAATGGTCGGAATATATATATATATGGATTCGGAGGTTATGGTAATATTAATACATCTTTTATATATAAAAGTTTAAAATTTGGGTTTTCACTAGCGAAAACATGTAGAAAACTCTGGTCTATTTTGGTCGTGACTTACTGCTCGCACCAGGTGGAATTCGACGAGAATCCTATCCCATTGTTTCCTATGTAAATTGGCCAGATCAGACTGCGAACCCTGAAGTAAAAAGTCTGTTAGGTTATGGTGACTAAATGGAACAATTTTCGAAGCCATTCAACCTTCAACCAGGAAAGTATTTTGCGTATTCGTTTTAAAAGCATTTATAAACCAACTTTTTCATTTGCGTTCTTTTCTCGTCAGCCTATTTCCTCGAGTGACAAACAGGGCCCACGAAAACGACTCCCATACCGGACCCAACACACGGCTTTTCGTCCTAACTGGTGGAAGGTTGGTCCAAAGATTTCCGTTTAATTTTTACCTACGGTGCCTTAGAATTTAGGATTAAGCACCAATCTCAATGCCAGCGAAACGACGACAGAGGAGAATTTGACACAATAAATATGGCCTGTCAAATCTTGCCGTATCCATTGCCGTTCACTACTAATTCATCATCGCTCGATTTAATAAAAATCACCCTATTTCGTCGGATTATGTTTGTTTTCAGTTTAAAACATCCGATTCATAGCCTATTTAGTTGAACAAAACAACCGATTTCATCGGAAACGTACTATTCATTAGAATACATTTACTAATCGAGCAATTTAGTTGCTTTTAATCAGCCGATTTCGTCGGCTATATTTTATTTAAGCAGAATCAGTTTATTAATCATGCGATTCTTCAGGTTTTCATCGCCGATTTCGTCGATGTAATTGATTTTTGCGCTAGGCTATGTTAGCCGATTAATTGAAGGTGGGTTGAGTACCAAAACAAAGCTTAGAAAGTATTGGTACAATAAAACTGTCATATACTGTAGTAGTATTGGTGTCGTATTTATAAAAACAAAGAATATTAGTAGGGTTTCAAAACGAAGCACCACCACGCTCACTCGATTCCGTCCCATGCTCCGAGTGTCCTCAAAACCGATTTGAACAAAACTGGTTGAGCGCAAGGTTCAAGTTTATATGAAAACTAGTATGAAACTGAACCTTTTAGACTGACTACACGCCCGTTCAAATCCTCAGAGACTGAGTGAAATTATGCCGTCTCTTTTTCTCACGGAAATCTTACTCAATTTTCGTAAAAAGTGGAACTACTTAAATTTTGAGTAGTTCCACTTTTACGAAATGTCTTCCGTGGGAAAAAAAGACAACAAACATTCACTCAGTCTCTGATGAGTTCCATAAACCACGTAGACTCTTGAGGGGAGGAGGGTTTCGAAAAAGTCTACGTTAGTCTACGAAGGGGACGGGGGGGTATACCAAAAGTCTACGTAGACTTTTTTTTAGAAAACAATTTATACAGAAGCTATGTGCAAAGTTAACTTGATTGATTTTTTCTAAGATTTTCCCAAATTTTTTGCAAGACTTTATCAAAAATAATCTTGAATTTCACTGAAGTAATAGTCAGACCACGGCTTAAAACTATATGGATATTCCCAGGAAATTCTTCTGTGCTGAGCAGAAAAATTCTACGGAGTATTCTATAAAACTTTCGAAAATTTCCACTTTTTTTGCAGATTCTTTTTTAAATTTTCGTCAAGAAGTGATTTTTATAATTTTCAAAATTTGTGTGAGAATCCTTCACTGGAGATTTTCTGGAAAGTTCGCGGAAATTTTTCCTAATTTCGGAAATTCTTCGTATATTTTAGGGCAATTAAATTTTCGTCAGGAACAAGTGATTCTTTATAATTTTCAAAATTTTTGGGAATCCTTCACTGGAATTTTCTGGAAAGTTCGGAAATTTTTTCCTAATTTCAAATTCTTCGTATATTTAGGGCAATTTCTTCGGGTACTAATGCATCTTTGGAATGATCGATGGAAAATCTTAGAATTTCTAAAGAAACTGTTGAAAATTTCCACGAGAAATTATTTGAATTTCCTACCGAAAGCGCTTTGAGTTTCCATAAAAAATGTTTGCCATTTTCGTAAGAAAGCTTTTGTAATTTTCATGAAAAATATTCGAAATTTTTACGAGAATTCACCAAAGTTTCAACTGAAAATTCTCTGTAATATCCACCGCTAATTTATCGGACAAGTCTGAATGTCTACAGGATTTAAAAAATCCTTAGGAAATTGCTCTAAATCTGTAAGCAAGAACGTAAAACCATTCCAAAGTCCACGGTAATATTTTGAATATCCATTTAAACTTAAAATTTCCACGGAAAATAATTCAAATATTCATGGAAATTCTGAAAATTCTTCGTTTTATACAAATTTGAACCAGCGTGAAGAATTGTAGGTCAGATGTGTCGCAGATTTTAAGCAGTGCGCGCCGATACAAAAGTTTCGGCAGCGTATAGCACACTCTAGGAGGAATCAATTCAACAGAAAAGATTATTTGACTTAGAGTTTGGTTTCAGGAGCAGTGGACAGAGGATTAAATTTGATTTCGATTTTGATTGTCTAATCACATATGATATTGTAAATTTTTGGAAAGTCTCGTAGACTTCAAGGGGTGGGGAGGGTTTCGGAAAAGTCTACGAAAGTCTACTGGGGGAGGGGGGGTTTAAAATGTGAAATTTCAGTCTACGTGGTTTGTGGACAGCCCTGATTTAAAACGGTGTGTAGACTAGAAGTATCTGCCCTGGTGCGATAGATATCACAGACAAATTCGGTACTATTTTGTTGAATTGCACGTTTCACTGATGCCTTCTGAGAAGCCCAATTATCATGCTAAAGATTCGCAACCTCGATTAAAATCGACTCTAACTATTGGAAAGACCATTCAATATGGATTGTCTATGGAGTTAAAGCTCTTGAATATTTCTTCCAGTCATATGGTCCCCCCTCGCCATCGCAATGACGGAGTGCCAGAATCAGAATAATGTTAAATTCAAGCCCGCCATATCACTGTCATATAAACCTGAAACGACCTATGCACGTGGCTTCTATTCAAACCAGCCCAAACCATCGGATGACCAAATTATAAATCATATTCGACTGAGCGTGGCGGAGCAAAATTATTTTGAACCACCCTAGTTATTAGTTTGCTGCTGCCGGTGCCGTTGTTGACTTCGTTCCGCGATCAGTTTTAATCGTTTTTCGGGCAAAATAGCAGTTTATATTAAGTTTTCGGTTTGAACAAGTGACTGATTTCGAAAAGTGATGTTTAATTTGCATTCCATCAACATTTTGGGCTGCTCATGTGCGAAGTGAGTAAAACATTGTTTTCAGTACCCTTTGAGCAGAAGTGAAGTGCGGTGATAAACTCACCACCATCGCGAACGTAATAAATTGGCACGAAACTGCGATTTATGATATTATTCGAGTCGAAATACATAGGACTCTTTGGATAAACATGTTCATTATCACGGGAAGTGAATAAATATGCTGTGAACAGGTTAGTAATTTGAATATAAAACTTTTGTTCGAAGCTGTTCGATGCATTCGAATGTTGGTGGGAGAGAGGCGGGAGGTGTGGGGTTGACCGTAGAAGGTCCGTGCCATATTGACTGCCATCGTGGTACTCTTCCAACTATTTTAATCAACCAACTAAATTTCTTCAAATCTACTGATTTGGATGGCATTTAATATACTGTTTAGCTTAACGCCCTGTTAAGCTCCATAGCGTCTGTGCACAAACAACCGATTAGTCGGCTGCAAAGTAGGCCGATCCAGCCGACGAAAACCGACTAAATCTGGGGAAAAGTCGGTAGGATGTTTTATGGGGCTATTTGAGATTAATCAACCACTAAATTTCTTCAAATCTACTGATTTGGATGGCCATTTAATATACTGTTTAATCAGCCCCTTTAAGCTCCCATAGCTCTGTGCAACAAACACGATTAGTCGGCTGCAAAGTAGGCCGGAGCCAGCCGACAAACCGACTAAATCTGGGAAAAGTCGGTAGGATGTTTTATGGGTTAATTCTGAATCAATTTCCGGCACTGTCATTTTTGATTTAATTTTCTTCAATCACTCTTCTGACAGACAGTGTCAGGAATCTGTCAAAACTCAGCAAACACTTTCAAATAAATTTACCATAATATGAGTAAAATACACTAGCGCCTCTGGCGTGCTGGTCTCGTCAGCTCATCTGGCCTACTAGCTCTCGCGAAATCTACTTCTTCTTTTTGTCGAAAATCATGTCGCCGTGGTTTGACGTTTCATTTTGCTGTAAGAGTGAAAAGAATAAAACAATAATTTGAAAACGGGGTTTCGAACTCTCCTTCTCACTCTTACAAAAATAAAATGTTTTGTGAACCGGTCAACAACTTCGCGAAAATTAGGCCTCCGATTCAGTCGCGAGTGTTAAAACGTTGCAGTGCGAACTTTCGGAGAAAGCGGTCCTCAAGGTCCAGGATGTCGCTGCAACATCAGACGCTGTTTTCACCATTCGAAACTGAAACCATAAACCAACTTGTCCTCGCTTTTAGTTGATGGCAGAAGCAGACGAACCTGTAGAACATAGCCGGCATCATCCGGCCGATCACGCAATCGTAACACCTCTAATTGCGCCAGCCATCGGTCATCATCCGAACCCACCGCAGCAGCAAATACCGTTCCTGGCGGCGGATGCTATCTCGCCGCGTCACTGACGCGGTGGCCCAGTAGCAGCAGTTTCTGCAGAGCCTGATGAAGAAGCTTATTACTGGCGGCAATCCTAACGCCCAACAGCGACCTCACTATAGACCGCAGGAACCGATGCCACCAATCTGACGCCATGCCACCTGCCCCAGTTTGCCTCGGCAGCAGCACAGCATTCATCCGCATTTACATAATCCTCTGATGGCACAAGCAGTGGCTGCGGCCGCTGGGAAGCAGATCAAAGATCCGTTCGGCATCGTGGTGTCCGCCAAGGTGTTCATCGACAACAAACCAACCTGTCCAGTGCTTCGACTTTGTGCCGTTCGACAATATGGCCTCGCGCAGGCCGCCATCCAGGCGATGCACGGTTTCCAGATCACAAGCGGCTGAAAGCGTAGTTGAAGCGTTCGAAGGACGTCACTGACGAAGGAAAGGAGTTTTCTTCAGGCAACCATACGAGAGGTGAATGTTTATTTCTATGATTCTATTTCTAGAAAATAAATGCATATTTCATACATAGGTCGCCTCTAAGGTAGGAAGGCTTGATGCTTGAGACAAACCCCATTTGTCGGATGGATAATTCTACCGGAAGGCTGCAGCGTCATCTTGATTTCAGACGGTCTGATGAATACGAGGAAATAATTTACAGCACGAAGCTACGAAAAGAATTTCTGTATTTCGATCCATCCATTCTAGAGCTGCTCCAAAGCCTAAATAGGTCAGTAATAATATTATTAAACAAAACTGAATTCATTCGATAACTTGTTTAGGAATACCGCGAGAATACATCGAGAAGTCTTTCGGTATTTTCTTTGAAATTCTTTCAGGTTTTTCTTTAAATTTCTTCTGAATACCTTGAGGAATATCTACGAGATTTTCTGGGAGCTCCTACAGGAATTCCTTTAGAATACGGACTTTGCAGAATAGTTTTGGAATAGTGGAGTAATTTTTAAAGTTCTCCAAAATGTTTTTGAAATTCAAAATTCTTCGAATTCATTTACGAATTCGCGTAATTCACCAGGAGTGCCTTCATGAATACCTTCAAATCATCTCCGGAATACCTTCGAGAATTCCTTCCAAATGAGGAAGAAGACGCAGAAGAAAGCAGAAAGTAGAAACAGGAAGAAAGAAGAAGAAATGAGAAGGACGGAAAAGGAAGAAGAAAGAAGCAAAATAGAAGAAAGACATAAAGAAGAAGGAAGAAGAAATAAGAAAGAATATAGATGAAATAGGAAGAAGAAAAACAAAAAGGATAAAGAAGCAGAGAAGGATGAAGAAGGAAGAAGGAAAAGAAATGCGGAAGATAGAAGAAGAAGGAAGATCAAAGAATACAGAAGGAAGAAGAAAGCAGGAAGTATGAAACAGGAAGAAGAAATGAGAAAGGAGAAAGACGGAAAAAGGAAGAAGGAAGAAAAAGTAGAAGAAAGAAATAGGAAGAAGAAATAAAAAATACAAAATAAAGAAGGAAGGAAGATTCGCATTGATTGATATTATTGGTCAAATGCGGTGGCGTATACGGGAAGGGTTTGGACATAAAGCCCCCCAGAGACAAATCTTTAGAAACTTTTTTCGAACCTCTCGAGTTAAAAATGTTCAGGAACCGTCAGTCATCACCAGAAGGTTCCTCTTTTTGAAGAAATTCAAGAATTCAAGGTGTGCTTTGAACTTCCGAGAGAATTCCCAGAGAACTCGAAGAGATTTCAGAACTTCGAAGAATTTAAAAGGAACTAGAGGAATTCTAGAGGAACTTCGAAGGAATTGAAAGGGCAGAATTCCTTCGGAAGTTCTTCTAAGATTTCCTTCCGAAGTTCCTCGAAATGCCTTCGAAGTTTCTCTGGAAATTCTTTCGCAAGTTCCTCTGCAAAATCCTCCAAAGTTCTCTGAATTCTCGGAACTTCCTCAGGAATTCCTTCGGAAGTTCGCTGGGTATTCCATCGGAGTTCTTCTGGAATCCTTAGGAAGTTCCTCTGGAATTCTTTGGCAGTTCTCTGGGAATTCCTCGGAATTCCTCTGGAAATCCCTTCGGAAGTTGCTCTGAGAATTTCTTCGAAGTTTCTCTGAAAATTCCTTCGGAAGTTCTTTTGGAATTTCTTCGAAGTTCTCTGAATTCCTTCAAAGTTTCTCTGGGAATTCCTCGGAAGTTCGTCTGGTAATTCTCTCGGAAGTTTCTCTGAATCTTCGAAGTTCCTTTGAAATTCCGGAATTTTCTGAAAATTTCGGAAGTTCTTCTAAAATCCTTCCGGAAGTTTCTCTGGAATTCCTTCGGAAGTTCCTCTGAAATTCCATCTGATTTAAACATTTTCAATGTTTAATTCTTTCTGAAGTTCCTCTGGTATCCTTTGGAAGTTCCTCTGGAATTCTTTTGGAAGTTGTCTGAGAATTCCTTCGGAAGATCTGAATTCCTCGGAAGTTCCTCTGAAATGCCTTGAGTTCCTCTGGAAATGCCTTCGAAGTTTATCTGGAAATTCTTTCAAGTTCCTCTGAAATTTCTTTGCAAGTTTCTCCAAGATTTCCTTCCGAAGTTCCTCGAAATGCCTTCGGAAGTTTCTCTGGAAATTCTTTCGCATGTTCCTCTCAAGATCCTCCGCAAAGTTCTCTGGAATTCCTTGAAGTTCCTCTGGAATTCCTTCGGAAGTTATTCTGGAATTCCTTCGGATGTTCTCTGGGTATTCCTTTGGAAGTTCCTTTGAGAATTTTCGGTATCTCTGGGAATACCTTCGAAGTTCCTCTGGAATTCCTTTGGAAGTTCCTCTGGGAATGCCTTGGAAGTTCCTCTAAATTTCTTGTTCCTTCAGAAGTTCCTTTGGAAATTCTTTCGGGTTCCTTTGAATTCCTTCGAAAATTCCTCAGGAATTCCTTCGGAGATTTCTGTAAGATTCCTTTGGAAGTTCATCTGGTAGTTCTCGGAAGTTTCTCTTGTAGTTTCTTCGGAAGTTCCTTTGAGAATTTCTTCGCAAGTTCCTCTAAATTACTTTGGAAGTTCCTTCGGAAGTTCATTTGGTGATTCCTTCGAAGTTCCTTTGGGAATTTTCGGAAATTCTTCTGAATTCCTTCGGAAGTTTCTCTGGGAATTCCTTTGGAGTTCTTTGAGAATTCCTTCGAAGTATCTCTGAATACCTTCGGAAGTTCCTCTGGGAATGCCTTGGGAAGTTCCTCTAAATTTCTTTGAAGTTCCTTCAAGTTCCTTGGAAATTCTTTCGGTAGTTCCTTGGGAATTCCTTCGAAAATCCTCAGGAATTCCTTCGGAAGTTTCTGTGGGAATTCCTTTGAAGTTCATCTGGTAGTTCTCTCGGAAGTTTCTCTGGTAGTTTCTCTTCAGTTCTTTGAGAATTCCTCGGAAGTTCCTAGATTCCTTCGGAAGTTCCTTTGGGAATGCCTTCGGAAGTTCTCTGGGAATTCCTTCGGAAGTTCCTCTGAATTCCTTTGGAAGTTCCTAAGAATTCCTTTGGAAGTTCCTCTGGGAATTTCTTCTGAAGTTCTCTGGTTTCGGAAGTTCCTCTGGGAATTCCTTTGGAAGTTCCTCTGGGAATTCCTTCGGGAGTGGCTCTGAGAATTCCTTCGGCGGTGGCTCTGAGAATTCCTTCGGAGTTCGTTTGGAAGTTCCTCTGGGAATTCCTTCGGAAGTTTCTTTGAATTCCATCAGAAGTTCTCTGGAAATTCCTTCGAAAGTACCTCTGAAATTCCTTCGAGTTGATCTGGAAATTCTTAGGTTGCTCTGAAAATTCCTTCGGAGTTCCTTTGAAAATTCCTTCGAAGTTCCTCTGAATTCCTTCGGAAGTTCCATTGAATTCCATCGGAAGTTCCTCTAAATTACTTTGGAAGTTCCTTCGGAAGTTCTTGGTAATTCTTCGGAAGTTCCTTGGAATTCCAAATTCTTCTGGAATTCCTTCGGAAGTTTCTCTGAATTCTTTCGGAGTTCCTCTGGAATTTAGCGGAACAAAAGAATTCAGGAACTTAAAATTCAGAGGAACTCAGGAATTCGAAGTTACTCGAAGAAATTCTCAAAGGAACTTCGAAGAATCCGAAGAAACTTCGAAGGAATTCCCAGAGGAATTTCCGAAGGAATTCCAGAACTTAATAGCTTTGCAGAGGAACTTCGAAATAATTTCCAGAGAAACTACGGCATTTCAGAGGAACTTCGAAGGAAATCTTAGAAGAACTCAAAGAATTCCCAGAAGAACTCTGAAGAATTCTTAAACTTGCAAACAAATTTGCAGAGGAACTTGCGAAAAAATTTCAGATAACTTCTGAAGGCATTTCAGAGGAACTTCAAAGCATCAGGAAATCCTCCGAATTCCTCTATAGTTCATCCGGAAATTCCTCTAGGTATTCATCCGGAAATGATTCGAGTATTCTTCGGGAATTCTTCCAGGAATACCTCCAGGAATTCTGGCGGTATTCGGAGGAGTTCCTGGAGAAATTCGAAGATTCCCGGAGGAATTCCTAGAGAACTCCGAAGGAATTGTTGGAGGAATTCGAAGAACTCTTGGAGAAATTCTGGGTGGAATTCAGGAAGAATTCGAAGCAATTCGAAGAATTCCTGGAGAAATTCGCGGAAGAATTCCCGAAGTAGTTCTCAGAGCAAATCCGAAGAAATTTCGGAGTTTCCGAAGGAATTACGAGGCATTCGGGAATTCCCCTTCTTCTCAAAGAGTTCTAGGAGATTCCTTCAGGAGTTCCTTCAAATTCCTTCGCAATTCTCCGGGAATTCCTTCGGAAATCTTGAAATTCATTTGGGCATTCCTCCAGGAATTCACCGAATTCTCCGTAATTCCTCAGCAATTCCTTCGAAATTCCTCCAGGAATTACTTGGAAATTCGGAATTCCGGAGGAATTATTCGAGAATTCCCAGAGGAATTCGTGGAGAGTTCCTGGAAGAATTCGGGAGAAATTCTCGGATGAATGCGGATGAATTTCGAAGGAACTTGGAGGAGTTCATGAAGGAACTCCTGGAGGAATCTCCGAAGGAACTCTGCAAATTTGCGAAGAAATTCCTCCGCCGTTCTTCGTAATTCTTCCAGAATCCTTCCAGCCTCCAGGAATTCCTCAGGAATACCTCCAGGAATTCCTCCAGAATTCCTCCAGGAATTGCTCCGGAAATTTTCCAGGAATTCCTCCGGAATTCTCCAGGAATTCCTCCGAAATTCCTCCTGGAATATCTCAAGGGTTCCTCCTGGAATTCTTCCAGGAGTTCCTCCAATTCTTCCAGGCGTTCCTCCGAATTCTTCCAGGTTCCTCCAGAATTCTTCAGGGTTCCTCGGGAATTCTTCCAGGGAGTTCCTCCAGGAATTCTTCAGGAGTTCCTCCGGGAATTCTTCAGGTTCCTCGAATTCTTCAGGTTCCTCCGAGAATTCTTCAAGAGTTCCTCCAGGAACTCCTCCGGGGATACTCCAGGAATTCCTCCAAGAACTCCTCCAGGGATTCCTCGAATTCAAGAGTTCCTGGAATTCCTCCAGGAACTCCTCCGGGGATACCTCCGGGAATTCCTCCAAGACTCCTCCAGGATTCCCGGTACTTCCTCCTCTTGGAATTCCTCCAGGAGTTCTCCGGAAATTCCTCCTGGTATTCCTCAGGAATTCCTCGAGGACTCCTCGGAATTTCTAAGGATTCTCCAAATTCCTCGGTATATCCAGGAACTCCTCCAGAATTCCTCCAGGAATAACTCAGGAATTTCTCGAGATTCTTCTAGGAATTCCTCAGGAATTCTTCAGGATTTCCTCTTGGAATTCCTCCAGAATTCCTCCAGTAATTCCTCTTGAATTCCAGGGATTCTCCGGAAATTCCTCCCAGTATCCTCAAATTCTTGTATTCTCAGGAATTCCTCCAGAAATTCCTCGGAAATTCCTCCAGAAATTCTAAAATTCCTCCAGTATTCCTCAAATTCCTCCCAGTATTCCTCAAAATTCCTCCGGTATTCCTCCATGAATTCCTCCGAGAAATTCTTCGAAATTCCTCGAGAATTTAATTCCTAATTCCTCAAAATTCCTCAAATTCCTCCAGGAATCTCCGGAATTCCTCCAGGAATTCCTCCAGGAATTCCTCAGGAATTCCTCTGGAATTCCTCCGGAAATTCCTCCAGAATTCCTCCGAAATTCCTCCAGGAATTCTCGGAAATTCCTCCAGGAATTCCTCCGGAAATTCCTGTGGATTCCTGAAGAAATTCCTGGAGGAATTCTCGGAGAAATACAGAAATTCCTAGGGCTCCTGGAAATTCCTGGCTGTATTCCCGGATAAACTCCTGAGGAATGTCCGGAGGAACTCCTGGGAACCCGGAAGAGTCAGCAATACGTAACCTTTA
>NC_085141.1:245801059-245822564 GCF_024139115.2 Armigeres subalbatus
CTAGTTACGTATTGCTGGGTTAATTCAGGACATTAAAAATCGACCTCAAATGTCCTTTCTGACCATGCGGGCATCTTTAGGATACCCCAGATTCGTAATTGTATTGCATGCCAACGTAGCTTCCAATAAAGTATTCTTTAATTGAATTAATCTTAAAAGTCAATAATTTCATATTAAATTCAATTAATTCAAGTTAATTCAGGTAAATTGCACAAAGTATTAGTTGGTCGGGTTCAGCCACAAGCACCAAGCGAGCTTTTCAACTGACTTTTGATATTTTGTTCGTAAAAAGCAAACGGAAATCATTTCATATGAATTCATACGTACATGTGTTGCTGGATATCCTCAGTTATGGGACTGAGGGACATCGATACGATTCGTAATCAATTAAATCTGCTAAACGAAAATTTGGGCAGAAAATGGTAATTTTTGTTGGCGCTTGGTGCGATTTGGCTGAACCCCGACCAGTTGTATTTACTCATTTTGAAAATATATGTATAAACTTTCTTTCGTTCAAAAAACTTCCAATATATTGGAACCGTTACCCTATCAGAATGAACTTGTGACATTGAAATGCAATGATCACATACCTAATTCGTTGAATAGGATACGATTTATATTCACATATATCGTGTGTGTTCCGATGGTTTTATGGTAAGGCAAGCGCCTTCGTTCCAGAGGTCAATGGTTCGAATCCAGAAAAGTTCAATGAAGGGTATTTGCTATTTTTTATACGCAAAACAGTTTTTGGCCATAACTCCGGATAGCAATGAGCTATTGAACTAATTTTCAATAGCAAACAATGGGACTGAATTCCGCGTGAATGCAACTTGTTGCGAGCAAATGACAATGGAACTTCAAAAAATGTGTCTACAAAATTTTTACACATACACACATCACACACACACACATACATACTACACACATACAGACATCACCTCAATTCGTCGAGCTGAGTCGATTATATATGAAATCAGCTCCGGGCCTCCTATCAAAATTTTGTTTTGAAGCAATATTATAGCCTTTACGTATACTTTGTATGCGAGAAAGGCAAAACCATGAAAATATTTTGCAATGTCCGCTGATATTTGAGAATTATCTCGAACTCACTCATTCCCGAAATGCATTGGATGAATTTTCTTCTTATTTTTACAAAAGTTGTTGAAATTTCAACATGGTATTGCAAGGAGATTTCGAGGAAACATCGAATTTCCTAAGAGAATTCTTTGAAGTATTTTGGGAAGTTTTAGTGTTATCAATCAGGATATTTTAGTTGGCTTCGAAATCTTCTGCAGCCATGGACAGAGGATTAAATTTAATTTTGTTTTCAACTCATTTTTGTCTTGTTCGTTTTATTTAGTTTTATTTTTATTCGATGTAAAACTTGATTTATGTTTTATGTTTTTAATACTAAAACGGATTTAATTAACTAATGTTAACACGTAAATGAATCATTTGTTTGAGAAACTGCACATATCCATTTTACATAATTCCGAGAGAACAACAAATACTGTTTTTGAACAAATTGGCACAGAATCTTTCAATTTCTTCGATGCAGGTCAATAGTTTTAGGCAAAACTCCCCTGGGCAAACTCTTCAGTTCGAAATAGCCATCTGAGTTCCGTAATTGCTCTTCAAAGCGCGTGTACTTGTGTAGTTTCTCAAACAAACGAAAAAATTTTACATTTCCGAACAAAATTTTTTTTCGTATTTTTGTCAGAACACGTATTTTGGACGAGGATTAGAATATATAAAATCTCATTTTAGCAAAAATGTTACATATGCAGTTTGTCAAACAAACGGTTCAAATAACCTACATATTATTTGAAATGCACAATACATATAATATTTTGAAAAATTTGGAAAAGTCTACGTAGACTTCAAGGGGTGGGGAGGGTTTGGAAAAGTCTACGAAAGTCTACAGGGAGGAGGGTTAAAATGTGAAATTTCAGCTCTAGTGGTTTGTGGACAGCCCCTATGGTAACTCAAACAAAGTTTATGTTGCTTCAACCAAAAGTTTGGTGAATTAAGCACAAACAAAACTTCAATTTGAATAAATGTATTCATTGGTTGAAATTAACTAAAGTTTTATGTTGTCAGTTTTGAGATCTTATAGTTAAGTTTAACTAACGTTTGTTTGAAACAACCACGATTTTGGTTGTTTTGATTTGACACTACGGAAATAAGCATAGTTTGGGGTTGATTCAACAAACAGATTAGTTGTTACTACAAAATTTACGTTGAAGCAACATTATTTTCTTGTTTGAATCAATCAATGTTATGGTTGTATAATGCTGGATTACTTTTATTCCTTTTTTCAAATCAATCATGATATTATATTTAACTTTATTTAATATATAGGTTCGCCTTTTCACTAGAAGAAATTGAAGATGTTCGTTATTATGACATTAGTTTGCTGGGTGTCAGGAAAAGTAATTTATGGGATTATATGAAACAATCTACTGCGTTTAACTTGGTTCAACTGCTTCGGACCGATGGAATCCGGTTTCCTGGTGTAACATTCCGGCGGTGGTCCAGGGTTCCAATTTCGCAGCAAAAGTTCAAGTGGCTGCTACTCGGTTGTGAGTAGATCACCTTGCCTGGAGTAAGCAGAAAATTAAAAGTAAATCCGTCTATTTCTTCGAGAGTTTTACTCACATAGATAGGACGGATGAGATTGCCGGAGACATCCATTGCAGCACTATATCGATCAACGTTAAAGCTGTGCAAATTTAAGTAAAAAGTGATTTAAATCGGAATTCAATACTAGAATTCAGCACTAGCAAGTTCAACAAACAATTTAATGACAGAGCGCTAGCTGTTAAAAAGCAACCTCAAAGACTAGTGTATCTCAAACTATCTTTAGGTTCGTTTTCACTGAGCAATAATTCAAGTTGATTCAATATATTAAATTAGTTGAAACAACCTAATAACGAAATTTAAATCATGAAACTTACCGCAATTAAATACAACCAATTTCTGGTAGAAACAAACTAAAATTGAAACCAACATAATCAAGGTTGTAGTAATCATACATTTGAGGTTAGGAACAAACCAAAAAGGAATTTCTTTCAAACTGTTTATCGAACTTTGAATCAAACAACTCAGACTTAAAACAACCAAAAAGTTAGTTTGATATTCAACCAACATTTTGTTTGTTTCAAACTTACTTTTGTTCTTCGTGTATATATATATATATATATATATATATATATATATATATCAATTTTTTTATTTTTGTTTTTTTTTTTATTTTTTATTTTTTTTTATTTTTTTTATTTTTTTTTTTTATTTTTTTTATTTTTTTTTATTTATTTTTTTTTTTTTTTTTTTCAGCTTTTATTTTTCAGCTTTTATTGCTGCTGTTGCTGCTGTTGCTGCTGGTGCGCAGTTTCATTCTAATTACGGCGCAGGTCAACACCTGCTGCCGCAAACCAGGTCCGACCTGCGCCTTGCCCCCCCCCCTACCGCGCCTATTCCCACCCTTGGCGCAGGGGTTCATAAATTTATCTCGCCACATTTGTGGCAGTAAAGCATGTGACGCATTATTTTGATGATCGAAAACTTTCTGGCTGGTAAAATGATCTGAACGAATTCATTCTGAACTTGATATAGCGAAAGACATGTAACTCTAGCGATAGATAAAGCGCAAATAAAGGGATGTTTACAATCGATTAAGTGCACGGTTAGAAAAAGTACGTAATATTAAGTACTTCCAATGCCCATAGATACGGACAAACGATACCTAAAGGAATTCCCAAGAAATGCCCACAAAAATCTCCGAGCCGCAGTGATCTCCAAGCGAAGCAAACCGGAATCCCAAGCAATGCCCACAGGAATCCTCAAGCAAGGTGTACCGTGATTCGCAAGCTATGTCCACAGTGATCCACCAGCATTTTCAAGATGGGAAAAATTGGCTTGAAGTTTATTTCCGAATTGATGCTTTATCATATGGGACTGGCAGAGCGATTCCTACATGAATTCCCAAGCGATGCGAACCAAAATCCCCAAGCAATGTCAACAGGAGTTCCCAAGCAATGCCGATAGGAATGCTCAAACAATTTCTACAAACATTTCCGACTGATGCTCACAGTGATCCAGCAGCGATTCCCACATGAATCCACAAGTGATGTCAACAGTGATCTACCAGTGATTTCTACAGGAGTTCTCAACCGATGCCCACAGGAGTCCAATAAGCCCTGCGAGTAAAGGCGAAGGTGAAACATTCACGACTCTCTGGGCATAGTGTTTCCATTGCACTTGCCATACAATATACAGAATCATGCAATGGCGGGCATAGAAAAGCTCTCAGATAATAACTGAGGCAATGCTAATAGATTACTATGTTGAAAAGCAGACCAAGCTCAGGTAGCAATGTAGAGCCATAAAAGAAGAAGTCCACAAGAATCGTAAAGTAATGTTCACTGGAATCACCGGCGAGCGATGCCCACAAAAATGCCCACAGCGATAGCCTGGCGATTCCCACAGGAATTTCCAAGCAATTCCCACCAGACTTCCATAGCGATGCTCACTTCCACAGCTATCTCCAGTTCACATTAATCTACCAACGTTTCCAACACTGCCGTAATAATAAATTACCTTAATTATTATATTTTAGGATCACCAAAAAACGATCTTTTGATAGGAGGTCCGGAAATCCATTATACATCAATCGACTCAGCTCGAAAAATTAATTGATTGGTGTATTGCCTAATGCCTAATTGATTGCTAAGTTGCTTTATTGCTTTATTAGTTGGTTGATTGCTTATTGATTCGTAGCTTGCTTGAATGGTATGGTATGAATGGTGGGTTGCTTGATTCGTTGACTGGTTTGTTGGTTGCTTGCTTGATTCGTTAGTTGGTTGAATGATTGATTAGTAGGTTGGTTGCTTGATTGGTTGGTCGGTAGATTGGTGGGTTGGTCGATTGATTGGTTGATTGGTAGGTTGCTTGATTGGTTGGTTCGTTGCTTGCTTGATTGGTTAGTTGGTTGAATGGTTGTCTGCTTGATTGGTTGATTGTTGGTTGTTTGCTTAATTGATTGGTTGGTCGGCTGGTTAGTTGATTAGTTGTTTTGTTGATTGCTTGAATGGTTGATTGATTAGTTGGTTGGTTGATTGATTTATTAGTTGGTGAAATGGTTATTTCCTTGATAAGTTAGTTGGTTGATTGGTAGCTTGTTTGACTGGAAGAGGGCTTGAATGATTGTTTGCTTGGTTGGTTGGTTGCCTAATTAGTTTATTGGTTGGTTAGTTGCTTGGTTATTGGTTAATTGGTTGCTTGATTTATTGGTTGGTTAATTGATAGCTTGCTTGAATGGTTGAATGATTGGTTACTTGATAGGATGGTTGGTCAATAGGATGGCTGCCTAATTTAGTTTATTGGTAGCTTGCTTGAACGGTTGATTAATTGTTTTGTTGGTTGCTTGAATGATTTTTTTGTTGGTTGCTTGATTGATTGGTTGGTTGCTTGATTGGTTTGTTGTTTGATTGGTAGCATAGTTGGATGGTTAGTTGCTTGATTGGTAGATTGATTGATTAGTTTGTTGCTTCATTGGTTGGTTGATAGGCTTGTGGATTGGTAGGTTGCTTGATTGGCCGATTAGTTGATTGGTAGCTTGCTTGAATGGATGAATAATTGGGTGGTTGGTTGCTGGATTTGTTAGTTGGTTGAATGGTTGATTGGTAGCTCGCATGAATGCCTAATTGGTTTATTGGTTGATTAGTTAATTGATAGTTTGCCTAAATGGTTGATTGGTTGGTTGATTAGTTGGTTGGTTGATTGATTGATTGATTAGTTGATTTGTTATTTGGTTCAATGGTTAATTGCTTGCTTGGTTGATAAGTTGATTGGTAGCTTGCTTGAATGGTTGGTTGGATGATTGGTTAGTTGCTTGATTGGTAAATTGGTTCATGGTTGCTTAATTGATTGGAAGTGGGTTAGAATGATTTTTTAGTTGGGTTGTGGGTTGGTTGGGGGTGGGTTGGTAGATTGATTAGTTGCTTAATTAATTAATTGGATGCTTGATTGATTGGAAGTGGGCTTGAATGATTGTTTGCTTGATAGGTTAGTTGGTTACTTGATTCGTTGGTTATGTGATTGATTGATTGGTTGATTGATTGATTGTTTTGTTGGTTGCTTGAAAGGTTGATTGGGTTGCTTGATTAATTGGTTGGTTGTTTGATTGGTAGCATGGTTAAATGTTAGTTGCTTTATTGGTAGGTTGTTTGATTAGTTTGTTGCTTCATTGGTTAGTTGATAGGCTTGTGGATTGGTAGGTTGCTAGATTGGCCGATTAGTTGATTGGTAGCTTGCTTGAATGGATGAATAATTGGGTAGTTGGTTGCTAGATTTGTTAGTTGGTTGAATGGTGAATTCGGGCTGCAGGGACTATGTCCAAGGGCTTGACGATCCCTCCCTAGGCCATCTGCGAGTTGTGGGGCTTGCCTAGGATGTGGTGGGGTTTGACAGTGGGTCCTGTTAAATTCCTATAAAAAGCTGCATGTATCCGCAAGTAGGCCCCACCAAAGTGATCGTGTGCCGCTCAAAGCGCACAAGCCCAAGTCCTAAGAAGTTAGACCGTTCACGTAAGTACCACATGCCACAGCCTGATATGTGCAAGGACATAAACGGGAACCTTCTTACGAACGAGCGTGAGGTCAAAGGTGGCGGCAGCACTACGAACAACACCTGAATGGCGATGTGGCAGACGAAGATGGCGGTATGGTGATGGACCTGGGAGAACGCGCGCAGAACATAATTTCACCGGCTCCGGATCTCCAGGAAATCCAGGAGGAGATTGGCCGGCTGAAGAACAACAAAGCCCCTGGGGTTGACCTATTTAAACTTAAACTAGCTATTTAAACACGGTGGTGAGGCACTGGCTAGAGCCCTGCACTGGGTCATTACCAAGATTTGGGAGGAGGAAGTTTTGCCGCAGGAGTGGATGGAATGTGTCGTGTGTTCCATCTACAAAAAGGGCGATAGGCTGGATTGTAGCAACTACCGCGCAATCACATTTCTGAAGGTACTACAAGGTACTCTCCCAAATTTTATGACGTCGACTAGCAGCAATTGCAAGGGAGTTTGTGGGGCAGTACCAGGCGGGTTTTATGGGCGAACGCTCCACCACAGACCAGGTGTTCGCCATTCGCCAAGTACTGCAGAAATGCCACGAATACAACGTGCCCACACATCATCTATTCATCGACTTCAAAGCCGAATATGATACAATCGATCGGGACCAGCCATGGCAGCTAATGCACGACCACAAATTTCCGGATAAACTGACACGGTTGATCAAAGCGACGATGGATCGGGTGATGTGCGTAGTTCGAGTTTCAGGGGCATTCTAGAGTCCATTCGAACCCCGCAGAGGGCTACGGCAAGGTTATGGTCGTTTGTGTCTGCTATTCAACATCGCTTTGGAAGGGGTAATACCACAGAGAACAGACGTTGAAGCTGCATTCACTATGTTGTGATAACTTTTTAAAGTCCATTTTGAAATAACTTTGGAATGTCGCCGTTATCTCATGCAGATTCAGCGCTAGCGTCATCAAATAATGCCACTGTGCGCTAGTGTCGTTATGCATGCAAGAGCATACCAGCGCCATCGTGTTATCAAAATGAGATTGTGAGTTGCAATGTCGACGTCGATGGCGTTGAGGTTCGGTGTGTTTGTTTACACATGTTTTGCAAGAAATTTTGTTCGAGCCTCCATGTCTGTTCTCTGTGGTAATACGAAGAGCAGGGATTAACACGAGTGATACAATTTTCAATAAGTCCGTCCAGCTATTTGGCTTCGCCGACGACATAGATATTATTGCACGAAACTTTGAGAAGATGGAGGAAGCCTACATCAGACTGAAGAGGAAAGCTAAACGGATCGGACTAGTCATCAACACGTCGAGACGAAGTACATGATAGGAAGAGGTTCAAGAGAAGACAATCTGAGCCACCCACCGCGAGTTTGCAATTTGTGTACAAGGGCTCACTGGTGACTGCCGAAAATGATACCAGCAGAGAAATTCGGAGACGCATAGTGGCTGGAAATCGTACGTACTTTGGACTCCGCAAGACACTCCGATCGAATAGAGTTCGCCGCCGTACCGAACTGACAATCTACAAAACGCTTATTAGACCGGTAGTCCTCTACGGACACGAGACCTGGACGATGCTCGTGGAGGACCAACGCGCACTTGGAGTTTTCGAAAGGAAAGTGCTGCGTACCATCTATGGTGGGGTGCAGATAGCGGACGGTACGTGGAGAAGGCGAATGAACCACGAGTTGCATGAGCTGCTGGGAGAACCATCCATCGTTCACACCGCGAAAATCGGACGACTGCGGTGGGCCGGGCACGTGGCCAGAATGTCGGACAGTAACCCGGTGAAAATGGTTCTCGATAACGATCCGACGGGCACAAGAAGGCGAGGTGCGCAGCGAGCAAGGTGGATCGATCAGGTGGAAGATGACTTGCGGACCCTCCGTAGACTACGTGGTTGGCGACGTGTAGCCATGGACCGAGCCGAATGGAGCAGACTCTTATATACCGCACAGGCCACTTCGGCCATAGTCTGAATAAATATAATATAAAAATATAATGAATGGTGAATTGGTAGCTCGCTTGAATGCCAAATTGGTTTATTGGTTGGTTAGTTGATTGATAGTTTGCCTAAATGGTTGATTGATTGCTTTATTGGTTGTTTGATTGGTTGGTCGGCTGGTTAGTTGATTAGTTGTTTTTTTTGGTTGCTTGAATGGTTGATTGATTGGTTGGTTGGTTGATTGATTGATTAGTTGATTTGTTAGTTGGTTAAATGGTTAATTGCTTGATTGGTTGGTTAGTTGATTGCTTAGCTTACTTGAATGGTTGGTTGGCTGATTGGTTAGTTGCTTGATTGGAAGATTGGTTATTGGTTGCTCGATTGATTGGAAATGGGTTAGAATTATTGTTTAGTTAGTTACTTGATTCGTTTGTTGTTTGGTTGATGGCTGGTTGATTAGTTGCTTGATTGGATAATTGGTATCTTGATTGATTAGTTGAATGATTGGTATCTTACTTGAATGGTTGAATTATTGGCTGGTTGCTTGATTTGTTAGTTGGTTGCTTGATTGGTAGCTTGATTGAATGGTTGGTTGCTTGATTGGTTAGTTGCTTGATTGGTTAGTTGCTTGATTGGTTAGTTGCTTGATTGGTTAGTTGCTTGATAGGTTGGTTGCCTAATTGGTTTATTGGTTGGTTAGTTCATTGGTATCTTGCTTAGTTGTTTGATTGGTTAGTTGATCTGTTTGTTGCTTGATTGATTAATTGGTGGGCTGGTTGATTTATTAGTTGCTTGATTGGTTAATTGGTTGCTTGAGTGATTAAAAGTGGGCTTGAATGGTTGGTTGCTCAGTTGCTAATTTGGTTGCTTGATTAGTTGATTATCCCAAGTAACCATGAAGCTATATATGCTTGTAAAAAACACAGCCCTAAAAGTTGACTTTAAGTGGAAAAGGGCAATTATAAAACCGAATTATTGGTTCATTACTTACGCCGGACACTAAGACAAGGTGATGGACTGTCATGTGGAGAGCCGGGTGTAACAGTCGGGGTACGATTTTCAACAAATCCAGTCAATTCAATTGTTTCGCAGATAACAGAGCTGTACACCCGCCTACAACGTGAAGCAATAAAAGTTGGACTGGTGTGGTGGTTAATGCGTCAAAGACAAAGTACACGCTTGTGGGCGGAACCGAGCGCGACAGGGCCCGCCTGGGAAGCAGTGTTACGATAGACGGGGATACCTTCGAGGTGGTCGAAGAATTCGTCTACCTCGGATCCTTGCTAACGGCTGATAACGATGTTAGTCGTGAAATACGAAGGCGCATCATCTGTGGAAGTCGGGCCTACTACGGGCTCCAGTAGAAGCTGCGGTCAAAAAAGATTCGCCACCGCACCATGGCATGGGCAGGGCATGTTGCAAGAATGCCGGACAGCAACCCTGCAAAGATGGTGTTCACTTCCGATCCTGCAGGTACGAGACAACGTGGAGCGCAGGATTATTCTTTATGCCCAACAAAGTAAAACAAGAAATAATGACATGGCAATAGAAAAAAAAACATGCGGTTTCAGAAAAAGTATTTATTTGCATTTTTAGGCATACGATAATTTACGGTGGTTTTCTCAAAACAATAAACTCAAGCAAAATAACATCACTTCTTCTACTTCTTATTGGCATTACATCCCCACACTGGGACAGAGCCGCCTCGCAGCTTAGTGTTCATTGAGCACTTCCACAGTTATTAACTGCGAGGTTTCTAAGCCAGTTTGCCATTTTTGCATTCGTATATCATGAGGCTAACACGATGATACTTTTATGCCCAGGGAAGTCGAGACAATTTCCAATCCGAAAATTGCCTAGACCGGCACTCAGCATGGTCTTGTTTTGTAGCCGCGCGTCTTACCGCACGGCTAAGGAGGGCCCACTAAATAATAAAATAACAACACTGTGGCAACTAAATAAAGCGGATTGTCTCTCAATTTACTGGCACCTCCTACATCAGCACTACAAACTATTCCTCTGACTGCCAGGCCGCCAACGATACCGCTTTCACTGTTTCAAATATCCTTTCTTTGGGCGAGTATTTGGGTTAAATGTGGGTGTAGATTCCGAATTGCCGCACAATTTCGAGGGTCCTGGAAGTAGATCGTTCGCCATAATTTTTGTTGCTGCTGAAGCAGTTCCGCCTTCGGACAATAGCGATTGCCTCGTCGATAGCAATCTGTTGAAAGGGCAAGTTGAAAAAAACATCAGTATTTCGGGAATGATCCGCAGAAGAGAAAACTTACCTTACCCGGCGAATGTGTGGAAGAAATAGGTCATTGCGCGCGGCAAACCTAACCTCACTATTTTGACAGGTACTGGTCCTGTTGTTTACGTTTCGGACTTAGAATTTTTTTTGACCCAAATTAAATCTGCATATTTCACGATGTTGAAGACATTTCGTAAATTCCGCATTCAAATATTGGTAATTATCGATATGTTTAAGTAATAATCGATCAGATAATCCAAAGAATGATAAAATTATATCAAAATTAAAATGTAATCGTCTGTAAACAACAGGACCACTACCTGTCAAAATTCGTGCGTGACGTCATTGTGCAATGGAGTATAGCAGAGTCCTTGTCGTCTATGATGATAAGTTCCTCAGGCTTTACTGCCAAACGTCGATGAAATCCCATCTCAAAAAAGCTTGAAATGCAAATTAAAGAATATATCGTGAGAAAACATTGCAATGCTTACAATGTAAGCAAAGCAAGTCTAAATAGTAAGCATTAATAAGATTATAAGTTGGAAAATGTTGGGAGAGAATAAATAATAAGCAAACTGGCTTTGTCATTTTTCTCCTTCATTTCTATTGAAATTTGGAACATTTGCAAAAAAATAACTACTTACGAAAATAAAAGCGAGAAAATAAACCGGACGCTTGACACAGGTTTGACAAAAATAAACAAAAACATCGATGCTGTCAGTAATGCACGGGGAGAGAAACATGCGTAATAACTGACAGCTTATTTAGTGTCTTTTCAGTTGTATACCTAGGACTCCTACACACCGATAAGCCATTTTATGAGACAGATTCGAACAGCTGATCGAAATTTTGAGTGGAGGGCTCGGTCTTTGTTTTGGTAAATTTGCATGTAAACCATCATCATTTCGTCATCATCATCATCATTTCATTTCATTTTCGCAAATGTTCCTTGTAAAATGTAAATATTAGTATTTGGTCTCCTGTCATTTGAGCTTTCTATAAAATGGCTTATTGAGAATTCAAGACAAAATTTTCAAAACGACTTATCTGCTTTTGTAAACAAAGATTCAAACGACGATTTGACGAATCTGATAGCTCTCCCACGCAAATCAACACCATCAATGGGTAGGTGAAGGATTCCGTTACCTGTTGATGGTGTTGGTTTGCGTGGGAGAGCTATCAGATTCGTCAAATCGTCGATTGAATCTTTGTTTACAAAAGCAGATAAGTCGTTTTGAAAATTTTGTCTTGAATTAAGTGCAACACGAGAAAATTGCGAGTGTCGGATCCCGGTATTAGTCCCTGGCAGAAGTGTGGTACACTCTGAGAAAAATCTATACTAAATAGATTTAAAGTCATTCTAACTGGCTATTCGCCTGGTTGACCCCAGCTTCGTTTATACTCTGGTTATACTCGGATAGTATAACTTTCATTTATTTAGGAATAGTATAGAACGAGGATAATAAAAATAGTATTGGTAGAATTGTTTAGAATCACCCAATGTTTACAAACAAAAAAACAGCAGTGAAAAACATTTGCCAAAAACTATTTATTTTTTGTGAACAATAAAAAAAATGCTGCAACTTAAAATATAAATGTTTCTGCTCATATTTCATCCACTTCCTCGAGTTTGTTGAGCTTTAACAGGATGTTCTTCACTTCGAACTCTTTGCCTTCGCTGATCCATGGGGCCTTAATTTATTCGAGTGCGTTGATTTTGTTTCACCTCACAGGTTTTACCGATCCTTGTTCTAGCTTCGCACTTTTTGGATTTTGTTACTATCCAATTCTATTTGAAATCTATTTATTTGCTGCAACAGTTAATTCCTGTGATGATTCTTCGCTTCCAGTTCATTAATGGATGTTGATTTTGTCCTTGTTTTCTTCGATTTTCGTTTAACGAACGGCAGCTACAATCTCCGTAATTTCTTGGAATCAAAAAATATGGATTCTTCAGGAAAATGACCTTAAATAAGTGAAAGATTCTATTGATCCAATGAAAAACAAAAAAAGTAGAGGGTAATGGAAATTACTTACCGGTTTTTTTGTAACGGCGCATGGAGTACCAGCAGCTGCCGTGCTCAAACAAACCGGAGGATATATTTTTTGTTCAGATTGATACCTAGCTTGACGGATCATTCCGTGCATTGCAGAGCAATCAATGTTTGCTTATGTTGAAATTGGTCGACATTGGAACTCCCAAGGATGCACATTCTTGCAATCCAATTCGCCATCTAGATTGGGAATTTCGTGGGACAGCATCACACTAATCCGCAACCTAATTGGTAGGTATGAGCCTTTATGGAAACGTATCGGAACGATTTTCGGTACTGAAAGCAAAATCAATGATCAATGTTTTATAGCAATATTACCTCAAAACCTACCTCCAACTTCTGTCTTCTGCATATAGCCATAATCATCGTACAAAATCCGGGATCAGCGGGATCAAAAAGTAAAACTCCGGGATCAAAAAGATCAAACAACAATGGCAAAGGTGGCGAAAAAATATGACAGTATAAGCCATTTTATAAAAAGCTCAAATGACAGGAGACCTAACACTAATATTTACATTTTACAAGGAACATTTGCGAAAATGAAATGAAATGATGATGATGATGACGAATTGATGATGGTTTGCATGCAAATTTACCAAAACAAAGACCGAGCCGTTCACTCAAAATTTCGATCAGCTGATCGAATCTGTCTCGTAAAATGGCTTATAGAAAATTCAAGAGCGACAAATACACTGGTAGAATATTGTCGCAAAATTCGGTGGTAGATTAAATTCTAATTTTAAATAGATTATTTTTTAAACTTTGTTAAGTATAAGTTTCGAAAATATAAAGATAGATTTGTTTTTGTACTATTATGGATTTGTTCTATTTCTGAGTGTAGGCATATTTTTGTGGGAATGTATAATAAATTTGATAAAGCTCGTTGAACTGTGTCCAGCGGGACCATAATAACCCAAGTATCCCAAAATAAACTATTTTTTCATGCGATGTGAAAATGGGATTTCAGGGGAACAGTAAGATACTTCCAATACGAAACTGGGACCAATATGGGTGCTAGTATACGCAATTGAGACCCATGTGGGCGGAGGCAGTGCGAATCCGTACATGCGGGAGCGCAAAATGTTGGCTTTGGGGAGTTGATAGTAACCAACAGTACGCAATTGAGAACCATGAGGGCGGAGGCAGTGCGAATCCGTACATGAGGGAGCGCAAAATGTTGGCTCTGGGGAGTTGATAGTAACCAACAGTACGCAATTGAGACCCATGAGGGCGGAGGCAGTGCGAATCCGTACATGCGGGAGCGCAAAATGTTGGCTTTGGGGAGTTGATAGTAACCAACAGTACGCAATTGAGACCCATGAGGGCGGAGGCAGTGCGAATCCGTACATGAGGGAGCGCAAAATGTTGGCTCTGGGGAGTTGATAGTAACCAACAGTACGCAATTGAGACCCATGAGGGCGGAGGCAGTGCGAATCCGTACCTGCAGGAGCATTTTAAGAGACTGTAAAGGTGATCGGCCGTACGGCACACTATTTTTTGTACACACATACACGCTCACATCCACACATATAGCCTAGACAGACAAATATAAATTTTTGGATTTGTGCAAAGCTTCTTAGTTGTCGACCAAGTGTGACTAAGTAGGACGGGAGGGCTGTATAACCCAAGTATCCCAAAATAAACTATTTTTTCATGCGATGTGAAAATGGGATTTCAGGGAAACAGTAAGATACTTCCAATACGAAACTGGGACCAATATGGGTGCTAGTATACGCAATTGAGACCCATGTGGGCGGAGGCAGTGCGAATCCGTACATGCGGGAGCGCAAAATGTTGGCTTTGGGGAGTTGATAGTAACCAACAGTACGCAATTGAGACCCATGAGGGCGGAGGCAGTGCGAATCCGTACCTGCAGGAGCATTTTAAGAGACTGTAAAGGTGATCGGCCGTACGGCACACTATTTTTTGTACATATTTACATACACGCTCACATCCACACATATAGCCTACACAGTTAAAAATTCTGAAAATTACACGCCATGGAAATAAGTTAAACCATGTTTTTGTGTTCAATATCCTTTAATTTTACATCCAACTTCTTCTTGTATGCAATATTGAATACAAGCCCCATAGTAATGACGAGCTGTAATTTTAAAAAGTGATGGAAAAATGAGATAATTCGCACGGAGCCTTTTTGTTACATCATATATGCTGTAACATTTTTATACTGTGTAGACAGACAAATATAAATTTTTGTATTTGTGCAAAGCTTCTTAGTTGTCGACCAAGTGTGACTAAGTAGGACGGGAGGGCTGGACCATGCCGGTGCACCATATCGAAATTGACGCACGCTGAAGCAGTTGGAGAGCTATACGAGGTTGCTGTGGAAGTTTACATTCTTCTAGCATTGTACCTACTCGCTCTCTGTTTCGCACACCATGTTGCTGTTTGCTCATTTGACTGCAACACTTTTATCAAATATACTATTGTCGCGCTAATCTTTTTCTAGAATGCTACGGCGGTCTTACACTCGCAGGCTCGACTGCGAAGGTAAACGTCAAGATAGCCGCCGTGTTAAAAGATAGGCAGAATTTTCCCGCTCAAAACAAAACCACGTGCTTTTCGCGAAATGACAGCAGTGTTCGATTGTATTAGTGAGAGGCAACCGGAGTCACTGAGTACATGGAGAGTGTTTATCATGGAAAGTGCATACAGTGGGTGAGATTTTCATTGACACTGTTGTGTTTAGTGACCGTTGCGATTACCTGAGAAGCAACCAGCAGGAAGCCGCAGTATTCTATTTTATCTCGAGATGCATAATATATTAACAATATGATTCACTCTCACGAAATTCTGGCGACCCCACATGTGGCGCCAACTCGCGTCCAAAAAGTTCGATACATGTTATAATTAAACTACCCAACATATGTCGATCGTTATACACACACACACTTACGGAGCCGAATTTATTGAATTTAACATTTGGCTAGCAAACATTACCGCTAGGCAATGGTTAAACTCACTGGTATTTTTTAACAGCAAGGAAGTGACCCTGATCAATTTACTTATGTTTTGTTACACTTTTTGATTTAAATGTAAATTAACAAAATTCGTAGAGATTTATAGATTTATGATTTATAGATATATAGATGCATAAGAGTTTACAAAATGATTGTTTGAGCTCGAAAAACGATGGAATTCCGACATTCAAGACTTAAGGATTTTTGAAAACGTGACGATTTTTATCACATTTTCAAGGATGATATGATCAAAATATTTTACCTACTTGTGAGATGAGCATTAGGGTGGTTCAAAAAATTGATTTTGCTCCACAGTGCTCATCTGATTCTTTACCATGTTCTGAGTCTCCTCTGAAAATTTGAGCTCATTTGGATTAAAACTGATTTAGCACAAGCCGTTTCAAGTTTGCATGCAAATTAGTATGGGGAAAATTATTTTTTCGTTGTACTGGTAATGATGCTCCCCCATCAAGCGCAGGTTAAAAGAAAACCTACATACCTAAAAGGAATACTCAACAGCTTCCACTCAGTGAAAACCGCATCTCAATTAATCGTTCCAATAATTCATGATTAGACAATGTTTTCACCACGTAAAACACTTTTTTGGTAGTTTTTGCATTATAAATATATTAGGGAGAAATATCAATATATTCAAGGAAGATCAGGGATATTGCTGTTACAATTATTTTAAATTGAATGCTCAAAACTACATTGTTTTGAGAGTGCGTAATGTTAATTTTTTTTTCAAAGCTTTTTTTTGACAGCTACGGCAGCCAAATTCTCTTTTTTTCTCCCAAAATACTCTTATAATAGGTTTATAGTGGTTATCTAGAGAGGGCCACTTGGCCATATTTTACACTTATAGTGGTCATCGGGAAGTTGTCGTGTAATATTGGGTTTTATTATTAGATCTTATAAATTGATCTTGAAAACCATCCCTAGAACAGAATAAAACTTGTAATGTTGCTTGGGATATCACCGCATGACTAAGGAAGGCTTTTATATTACTATGGTAGATTATTGTTTAGCATGATCAATCGTTTTGAATAATTTTATGACACCAGTTAAACTTATTCATTCGCATAACAAGTTTCAATTTTGGCAGGTGTTCAGAAAGAATATATGAAAAAAAGATATCGAACCAGTGCAGTGGCGTAGCCAGAAAATTGGTCTGGGGGGGAACATTCTGAACATTTTGTTTTGAAAAAAAAAAAATTTCTTCTAAAAATGATGTCTCTGGGGGGGGTTTTATGCCCAAAACCACCCCCCTGGCTACGCCACTGAACCAGTGCATAATCTCCATCCAAGCGTTTCTCAGCTATTTTCAGAGGATTACATACATTTATCGAGTTTGGCTTCGTTATGCTCTTTAACGCTTGATCTTCAATAAACAAGTTATTTAGACTATAACTTGGTAATAATCCATTCCTCCTTAATTTTTTATATGATGATTGGAAGAAAAAAATCGAGGAAACTCATTTAGTAGTGACGTGGTAAATAATTGACTGTTTTACAACTAAAAGGCTCCGTTTAAGGGAGAAAAAAAGTTGTTTGGGACCCCTCGGTAGATTGTTTTCAAATAGTCACGAAATGAAAGCTTTAAGGGTCAAACACAATGGATACGTTTGCGTGCGTTTTGACAGTTTTCCCATGGAAAACTGAATGAACTCAACAATTGACAGTTAGAATGCAAAATATAGTCGACTCTGTAAATCTCGATGTTCTATATCTCGATATCTCTCCGTATGTCGATGGTTTCCTCGGTCCCTTCAATCTACATACATTTTGGCTTTCTACATCTCGATAACTTACCTATCTCGAAATCTTTCTATCCCGATGTGTTGTGATCGTATTTTGTTCTGGATTCACTCTCCTTATGTCGATATGTTCAAATTTTTGGGCTACTAGACCATATTTGGACGATAACAATACAAATCAACAATAAGTAATGATATTTGTTTTGTTGTCGTTTTTCATAGCAACAAGCTGTTTTGGATCTAGTACCCATTTAAATTTTCCTTCCATTCCTCGATCTCTCCCTCTCGATGGTCCCTTCAATATCGAGATGTGGAGAGCGACTGTAGTATAATCCCGAGCAAGGTCGGGTACGTTCAACTACTCAACTTGCGAAGTATCGAAAAATAATCTATTAAATCCCAAAAAATATCTGATATTGGATACGAAATCGAGAAAGCACAATAAAATAGGCGTAATTAAGTTTAGCCGAAATATCTCACCGTAATGCTACGTTTTGAAAGGGCAAGTGAATTGAACAACTTAGTTGATTGCAATTCACTTGCCAAGAGTTGAACATGTTCAACTTACTGTCCGTTCAAGTGAGTTGAGCGAAGGTGTTTGGACGCGTTTAATCCAAGCGACTTGTTCAATTCACTTTCCATGTGTAACAAAATAACCATACAACATAACAAATACCCATTATGATAAGCGCAACATAACAAAACGCAATCGGATGAGTGTCATCTTCATGGCTTTCCACTCAAGATACATATTCATTCAATCAATGGTGGGCAGCAAAAAGTTTTCAATTCATAATAAGTTGAAACGCAGGTGTTAAGTTCCAATAGGAATTTAGGACACCGGAGAGGAAGAAGAATGATGCATTGGAATAATATCGATAATATTCAGAAAGAATTAATCAAATTTCTTGCTGAAGAAAATGATAGAAATTTTTACAGTGGAACAATCATTTTAATGTTTGCGGAACGGCTTTCACAGTTTGGACGATTGAAGCAAAGGTGTAGTTTGTCTGCTTCATCGAAATATTTACAGTAGTGTTTGCATTTAACAAAGTCGATATTCCGGTAATCGATTTATTGAAAAATGTATGGACATCCCCACACTGTAAAATGTCATCGAACAACTGTATGACTACTCACCGGAAGATGGCAGGAGGGTTTTCCAGCACAAGCTAGAAAAAAAACATGTTTAGATTCCTCTTTGCTCGCTAGATGATGTTGTTATCACCGGCAAATTGTTCGCCATTTCGTTGTATGGAAAAACTCGAAGTGAACCATATTGTTAATATAATATATTTGGTATAATGCTCCGGACATATCCCTAACAAAGACTTAAAATGGAACGGGTATGGGTCACAAAGAAAGCTCAAGGCCACGGAAACAGGGCAGTGGATATTGATTGATTGGGACATATTAGGATTGGGAATTCCGAGGTCATAAAATTGAGCCTTGTAGCTTACTGTCCTTTAGGCATTTACATAGTTATCAAATGTGAGTTACCATTTTTGCATTCGCACATCATGAGGCTAACACGTTCCGGGACGTCGAGGCCCATTGCAAAAACTATAAAATTTCCCCTACCGGGACGGGGCATCGTTTCCAGCCACCCCAACATGGTCTTGGTTCGTAGCCGCACTTCTAACTGCTAGCAAATATATTATATTAACAATATGGTTCACTTCGTGTTTTCCCATACAACGAAATGGCGAACAATTTGCCGGTGATAACAACATCATCTAGCGAGCAAAGAGGAATCTAAACATGTTTTTTTCTAGCTTGTGCTGGAAAACCCTCCTGCCATCTTCCGGTGAGTAGTCATACAGTTGTTCGATGACATTTTACAGTGTGGGGATGTCCATACATTTTTCAATAAATCGATTACCGGAATATCGACTTTGTTAAATGTAAACACTACTGTAAATATTTCGATGAAGCAGTGCAAATCAGACAAGCTACACCTTTGCTTCAATCATTCAAACTGTGAAAGGCGTTCCGCAAACATTAAAATGATTGTTCCACTGTAAACATTTCTATCATTTTCTTCAGCAAGAAATTTGATTAATTCTTTCTGAATATTATCGATATTATTATATTATTATATTATGAAAATTGCAGATTTTGGCTTTAATAAAAAAAATTCAAATCGTTTTCGATGTCACACATTTGTTTAATTGCACAAAACATTTACTTTCCATATCAATAATAAATTTAGATCCGACTATTTAGTTTGAAATCCATTGAAATAAAATAAAAGTAATAGATTTTCACGGTAGTTTAAAGCCATGATCAAGCAATAGCATTAGTGTGGTGCCTTAAATGGTTTTGATTCCAAATATTTTTATGTCGGGTGAATTCGTTGATAGTTCTGCTTCATCTTCCCAGAACATTGTTACCATCAAAAATGTTCATCGATTCATCTGCAGTCATAGTACCCACTTACCCCACACTGAAAATAATCTAAACGCTTATTCAATGTTCTTTTCCACGTAGATCTAACGTGTTTCATTACTCGCAATTTTCACTAATGATCCACGTTAGCTCCAATGCTTCTTCTCATTAGAATCTAACGTGTTTTATAATTTTTCATTTTGACTAACGATCCACGTTAAAATCATCTGAAATAATTCTGAATCGACACCACTTGCCAATCCTGTTCATTCTAACGTGTTTTGAACATCATTTTCTAGAGGTTCAGTTTGCTGATCCTCTTTGTCAAGTAGGAGTTCGATATCAAGAAAATCGAGAAGAAAATGCAGCGTGATTTGGAAACGGTGACGGTAATTTTTTACTATCAGATTAATATAAAGGTAGGTCCAGAATCTATTTTTCTATAATATTATTCTTTTTAAAACATGATCGAATTTACAGATTTAAAGATAAATGGATGATTGGCCAATTATTTGTTGTACCGGCACGGAGCAAGTTTTGAGTTCCAGCAGAGCTTCATATTGCCAATTTATAAAGGCAGTGTCATCTTTTTGGGTCTTATTAAACAATAATGACTTGATCAATAAATGTGAAAAATGTTTCATTAAAAAATTCAGAGTAGAGGGTTTTATTACTCGTAAACTGCAGTAAATTGTTTATATTTTGGAGTTCGTAAAAAAACTTAGGTACCAATTCGAACATCTCCCATAAAAACAATCCATACCGATTTAACGTGGTTTCACTTTTGTTCCTCTTGTGGATCAAATGTTCGAACGTTTCGATTTTTGACATTTGGAACTGGAATTACACGTTATTTTGGTATGGTTCTCAACAGTGAAAATTCATGTGCGGAACAGTGGCATGCGCGTGTATAATATTTTCAGTGCATATTTTCACTTTGGTACCTTAGATCAATTGTTTTGTGTTCAATCAAAAAGCAATTCATTTTACTACAAATCATGTTTTCACCATATTTTATAACAATATTAGAACGCCGGTTTTCTATGATAGAAAGAGAAATTTGGAGAAATAATTTGAGCTTGAGCTTGAGCTTGATTGACTGCTCGTAGTTGCTACTCCATTATGACCAGATCAGCTGTTCTTGCAGGAACCAACAAATGTTTGCTTGGACTAGCACACATCTTCAATGTACAAGTACTGGTGATCTCATTTGTAGGCCATGAGCGCCTGCCACGTCAGAATGCAGATCAATGTAGGAAGGGGAGGAAATGATGATGCATCACTCACCCTGCAAGCCGAATATACCTCTGCACTTGCACGAGTTTATGCGGAATTTGTTGGAATTTCTGGGTTAGGTTGGAGAGGCAGAGGTCCGTCTTGGTTAACGAGCTGCCAATGTGATAGATGAAGTGATGGAATTTCTAATTGGATGTAGGAAACGAGCTCTATGTTCATTTCCAATTCAGCAGATTATTGTTAGAATACTCAAGTTGAAGGTATAGGAATAGTAATGAGAGCAATACGTAACCT
>NC_085141.1:245822589-245851039 GCF_024139115.2 Armigeres subalbatus
ATCGGTTCCGCTCAAGCGTATCTTTCTTGTCTTTGACGCATTAACCACACAGTCCAACTATTGTGCTTCACGTTGTAGGCGGGTGTCACCATCTTCGCAAATGTTCGCGACAATGTCCATGTTATCTGCGAAACAATTGAATTGACTGGATTTGTTGAAAATCATTACCCCGACTGTTACCGGCTCTCCACATGACAGTCCATCACCTTGTCTTGTGTTCCGGCGTAAGTAATGAACCATTAATTCGGTTTTATATTGCCCTTTTCCTTAAAGTCAACTTTTAGGGCTGTGTTTTTACAAGCATATATAGCTTCATGGTTACTTGGGATAATCAACTAATCAAGCAACCAAATTAGCAACTGAGCAACCAACCATTCCCCCTCTAATCACTCAAGCAACCAATTAACCAATCAAGCAACTAATAAATCAACAGCCCACCAATTAATCATCCAACAAACAGATCAACTAACCAATCAAACATTTAAGCAAGATCCAATGAATAACCAACCAATAAACCAATTAGGCAACCAATCTTTCAAGCCACTAACCAATCAAGCAACCAACCATTAAACAAGCTACCAGTCAAGCAACCAATAATAATTCAACCATTCAAGTAAGATACCAATCTTCAACTAATCAATCAAAGATACCAATTTCCAATCAAGCAACTAATCAACCAGCCATCAACCAAACAACAAACGAATCAAGTAACTAACTAAACAATAATTCTAACTTTTCCAATCAATCAAGCAACCAATAACCAATCTTCCAATCAAGCAACTAACCAATCAGCCAACCAACCATTCAAGTAAGCTACCAATCAACTAACCAACCAATCAAGCAATTAACCATTTAACCAACTAACTCAACTAATCAATCAATCAACCAACCAACCAATCAATCAACCATTCAAGCACAAAAAAAACAACTAATCAACTAGCAACCAACCAATCAAACAACCATAAAACAATCAATCAACCATTTAGGCAAACTATCAATCCTAACCAATAAACCAATTTGGCATTCAAGCGACTCCAATCCACCATTCATTATATTTTTATATTATATTTATTCAGACTATGGCCGAAGTGGCCTGTGCGGTATATAAGAGTCTGCTCCATTCGGCTCGGTCCATGGCCACGTCGCCACCACGTAGTCTACGGAGGGTCCGCAAGTCTCTTCCACCTGATCAGTCCACCTTGCTCGCTGCCCTTGCTTGTGCCCGTCGGATCGTTATCGGGAACCATTTTCACCGGGTTACTGTCCGACATTCTGGCCACGTGCGGCCCACCGCAGTCGTCCGATTTTCGCGGTGTGAACGATGGATGTTCTGCAGCTCATGCACTCTGGTTCTTTCGCCTCCTCCGTACCGTCCGCCATCTGCACCCCACCATAGATGGTACGCGGCACTTTCCTTTCGAAAACTCAAGTGCCGTTGGTCCTCCACGAGCATCGTCCGGTCTCGTGTCCGTAGAGGCGTTTTGGTAGTTGTCGAGTTCGGTACGCGGCGAACTCTATTCGATCGGAGTCTTGCAGGTCCAAAGTCAGTACGATTTCCAGCCACTATGCGTCTCCGAATTTCTCTGCTGGTATCATTTTCGGCAGTCACCAGTGAGCCCTTTACACATTCTTCTACCTCGATTTCGTCACCACCGATCAACTCGCGGTGGGTGGCTCAGATTTGCTTCTCTTGAACCTCTTCCTATCTGTACTTCGTCTCGACGTGTTGATGACTAGTCCGATCCGTTTAGCTTTCCTCTTCAGTCTGATGTGAGCTTCCTCATCTTCTCAAATTACGTGCCATAATATCTATGTCGTCGCGAAGCCAAATAGCTGGACGGACTTATTGAAATTTACCACTCGTTTTAATCCCTGCTCTATTACCTTCAAAGCGATGTTGAATAGCAGACAGAAAAGACCATCACCTTGCCGTACCCTCTACGGGTTTCAGAGGGACTCAGAATGCCCTGAAACACGAACTACGCACATCACCCGATCCTATCGTCGCTTTGATCAACCGTGTCAGTTTATCCGGAAATTCTGGTCGTGCATTGCGCTGCAGCGCTTGGTCCCGATCGATTGTATCATATTTGGCTTTGAAGTCGATGAATAGATGATGTGTGGGCACGTTGTATTCGTGGCATTTCTGCAGTACTTGGCAATGGCGAACACCTGGTCCGTGGTGGAGCGTTCGCCCATAAAACCGCCTGGTACTGCCCACAAACTCCCTTACAGACTGCTAGTCGACGTCATAAAATTTGGGGAAGTACCTTGTAGGCGGCGTTCAGCAATGTGATTGCGCGGTAGTTGCTACAATCCAGCCTATCGCCCTTTTTGTAGATGGGACACGACACCTTCTATCCACTCCTGCGCAAAACTTCCTCCTCCCAAATCTTGGTAGCCCAGTGCAGGGCTCTGGATGCCTCACCACCGTGTTTAAATAGCTAATTTAAATAGGTCAACCCCAGGGGCTTTGTTGTTCTTGCCGCCAATCTCCTCCTGGTTCCTGGAATCCGGCCGAGTAATTATGTCCTGCGCGCGTTCTCCCAGGTCCATCACCATACCATTTCGTCTGCCATCGTCATTCAGGTGTTCTTCGTTGTGCCGCCACCTTTGACCTCACGCTCGTTCGTAAAAGGTTCCGTTTATGTCCTTGCACATATCAGGCTGTGGCATGGTGCCCGTGAACGATCTAACTTCTCAGGACTTGGCTTGTGCGCTTTGGCGCACACGATCACGTGGGACCTACTTGCGGATACATGCAGCTTTATAGAATTTAACAGGACCCACTGTCAACCCACCACATCCTAGGCAAGCCCCACAACTCGCAGATGGCCTGGGGAGGGATCGTAAACCATTGGACATAGTACCTGGCCCAATTCACCATTCAACCAACTAACAAATGCAGCAACCAACCCAATTATTCATCCATTCAAGCAAGCTCAATCAACTAATCGCCAATCAACGCCTACCAATCACAAGCCTATCAACCAACCAATGAAGCAACAAACTAATCATCAACCTATCAAACAACTAACCATCCAACTATGCTCCAATCAAACAACAAACCAATCAATCAAGCAACCAACAAAAAATCATTCAAGCAACCAACAAAACAATTAATCAACCATTCAACGAAGCTACCAATACTAAATTAGCAGCCATCCTATTGAACAACCATCCCACCATCCTATCAAGCAACCAATCTCAACCATTCAAGCAAGCTATCAATTAACCAACCAATAAATCAAGCAACCAATTAACCAATCAAACAACTAACCAACCAAAACTAATTGGCAACCAACCAATCAAGCAAACAATCTTCAAGCCCTCTTCCAATCACAAGCTACCAATCAATCAACTAACTTATCGAAAATAACCATTTACCAACTAACAAATCAATCAATAAATCAATCAACCAACCAACTAATCAATCAACCATTCGACAATCAACAAAACAACTAATCAACTCGCCGACCAACCAATCAACCAAAAACCAATCAATTAAGCAAACAACCAACAATCAACCAATCAAGCAGCCAACCATTCAACCATTTAACCAATCAAGCAACAACACCACCAATCAAGCAACCTCAATCAACCAATCAATCGACCAACCATCTACCGACCAACCAATCAAGCAACCAACACTAATCAATCATTCAACCAACTAACGAATCAAGCAACGCACCTACAAAGATCAACGAATCAAGCAACCCACCATTCATACCCTACCATTCAAGCAAGCTACGAATCAATCAAGAACCAACCAACTAATAAAGCAATCAAGCAACTTAGCAATCAACAAGGCAATACACCAATCAATTAATTTTTCGACTGAGTCGATTGATGTATACCTAATGGATTTCCGGACCTCCTATCAAAGATCGTTTTCGGTGATCCTAAAATATGTATTCGTAATAATTAAGGTTATTTATTATTACGGCAGTGTTGGAAACGTTGGTAGATTGTGAACTGGAGATAGCTGTGGAAGTAGAGCATCTATGGAAGTCTGTGGGAATTGCTTGGAAATTCGGAGTGGCAGGGAATTCCTGTGAATCCGAGGCTATGCATTTTTGTATCCTGCGTGATTCCAGTGAACATTACTTTACGATTCTTTGGACTTCTTCTTTTGTGGCTCTACATAGCTACTGGGCTTGGTCTGCTTTTCAACATAGTAATCTATTAGCATTGCCTCAGTTATTATCTGAGTTTTCTGCCATTGCATGATTCTGTATATTGTAGGCAAGTGCAATGGAAACACTGCGAGAGGTCGTGAATGTTTACCTTCGCCTTTGCTCGCAGGGCTTATTGGACTCCTTGGGCATCGGTTGAGAACTCCTAGAAATCACTGGTAGATCACTGTTGACATCACTTGTGGATTCATGGGAATCGCTGCTGGATTACTGTGAGCATCACTCAAAATGTTGTAGAAATTGTTTGAGCATTCCTATCGCTGCTTGGAACTCCTTTGCATTGCTTGGGATTTTGTTCATCGCTTGGAATTCATGTGGAATCGCTCTGCCAGTCCCATATGATAAAGCATCAATTCGGAAATAAACTTCAAAAATTTTCCCATCTTGAAAATGCTGGTGGATCACTGTGGACATAGCTTGAATCACGTACGCCTTGTTTGAGGATTCCTTGGGCATTGCTTGGGATTCGGTTTGCTTCGCTTGGAGATCACTGCGGCTCGGAGATTTTTGTGGGCATTTCTTGAATTCCTTTGGTATCGTTTGACCGTATCTATGGGCATTGGTTGGGAATTCCTGTGGGAATCGTTGGAGGATCTCTATGGGTTTCGCTAAGGAATCACTGTAGGATTTGTTTGAGCATTCCTAAGGCCGGTAGATCAGCTACATTATATCCGAGATTATATCACCTGAAAAATATTATTTATAATGTATTAATTATAAGAGAAACAACTCATGTAGTTATTATTTGATAACTTACATGGGAACAGATTGATCTGCGTAGATCATAAAAAATCAATAATTCTGTAATCAATTTCCGGCACTGTCATTTTGATTTAATTTTCTTTATCACTCTTCTGACAGACAGTGTCAGGAATCTGTCAAAACTCGAAACACTTTCAAATAAATTTACCATAATATGAGTAAAATACACTAGCGCCTCTGGCGTGCTGGTCTCTCAGCTCATCTGGGTTGCATGAATTTTAAATCGTTCTTCGGGACTCCGATGTCCGGTTATTAGTTCCTCTACTACCCTGATAAGTGAAACCTTTTCAATGGAAGTTTAGAAATCGTTGATTCCAGCGTTAACTTTTGGTTTTGTTTAGGGGTCCATTACTGGGGTCCATTACTAGCACTCACTCCCTAGCAAAGAGTGATTTCGGTTATTTTAATATTGAATTGAATTTTGTTTTTGTTTTTGATAGTTTAGGGATCCTACTACATTGTGTAGAAATTATTTGCAAAACAAATAAAATCGGACTGTACTATTTATATTTGGATTAAAAAGTCATATCCGAGTGAGACGCCGCAAGTAGGAAATGTTGGAGAAATGAGATTATAATTTCTTTTTTGCGTTGAACGTACTTTTTTTCAGAAAAGCACAAGGGTAACCGTTCCCTTAGTGGAGGTAACACCAATAGTGGAGATAGTGGGTTTTAATAAGATTTTTCATAATTATGCACTTAATGATGGTTTCAGTTGATGCATTGTGCTTTAAAAATTCTGTTAAATGCAACTTATCCTAAGATTATTCTTAAAAAACTAGTGAAAACTATGATTTTCTAACGCTCTTTTGAATTTCCGACATTCTAAAATGGTCTAATATTCTTCATTGCAATGCTATTTCATGCCTGCCTTTCCATAGTGGGATATCCACTCGTGCAATTCACATGGGCGTAGCCAGGATTCCGAGTAGGGGGGGGGGGCAACTTTTTTAGATCTTCTGAATCGTAATTTTACAGTACTTAAAAAAAAAACACGTGCACAATGCAATGTTCGCGTTGTGCGTTTATTAAAAAACAACAATAATTACAACAATAATAATTAAAACAATAATGGATCTAAAAATACATGATTTATTGCTCATCAGATATTTTTAAATAAAGTGAGAAAATTATAAACGATCTTAGTATTTAGAAAGAATATAAAATGGGCTATAACAATTATTATAAAAATCCTGCATTCTTCCATAAAGTTTACAAAACTAAAACCATACATCTGAATTTCTAAACAAATGCTCTGAAACAATATTTATTATAAAATAGGCCGAAAAAACAATATGCAAGGAATTCCTTCGAAAATTTCTCCAGGCATTCTATCGGGAATTTTTTAGGAATACCTCCAGCAACTTCTTCGGCAATGCCTTCAGGAATTCCACGATCAATTTCGCCGGGAATTGATCCGAAAATTCCACCATTATTTACTCAAAGAAATCCTTCACGAACTTCTTTATAAGTTCTATAGGGAAATCTTGGGATAATTCTTTCGTGCTGTTTCTCATAAAAAATTCTGAAAAACTGTTCCGTGGAATTCCTAAGAATCTTCTTCTTCTTCTTCTTCTTATTGACATTACATCCCCACACTGGGGATTCTATCACAAACGCCCGAATGACACTCGCCCGAATTCCATTCACCCGAATGACAAACGCCCGAATGTAACAGTCGCCCGAATTCCATTCGCCCGAAAAGACCAAACGCCCGAAAAGACCATTCGCCCGAATGGACCACTCGCCCGAATAGGTCAAATATTTATGTATTTCTCCAGATTCTATAACAACATGTTATTTTTCCTAATCATATTAAAAGAAAAAATATGCCAATCACCTGGAATATATGAACATACCAGTTTGTCTAGTTTTTCTTTATTTGCTGCTATTTTAGATGTCTTGCATGTGGTCGCATTTCTTCATTCTAGTTGAAACTGCTTTGGAATTACAGCGGAGGACTTTCAAAAGCGTATTCCACTTGTTGTGCCACCCTAAAATGTTATTGGAAGTTCGAGGAATGCTGTTTAGGGTGTTTTCATAGACCGACCATAGTGAAGGGGAGAAAGGTGGGTCTCTAGTGATCTTTTTGTGCGTTGAATGACGACCATTTACATGAGTCCGCTTCGTTAGGCATAAGTACGTTAGGCTTAATGGACGCTACGCATTACGGACATTAGGGATAATGTACGTTGGGCATAATGGTCGTTTGGCATAATTCTGCCTTCTTTATGACATGGGCTGTTCTTTGGGTCATTTATGTATAACGTCCATTATGCCTAACGGGTAGACCCCATTCACATAATACTTGCTTACATTAAAAAAATACGTTTCTTTGGGCAAGATTCACGAACCTCCTTGAATGCCTTTGTTATATCTTAACATGAAAAAAGTGCTAAGGTAACAAACTTTTTATAGGCAAGTTGAAGTCTGTAATCCTTCCCGTATGCCGATTGTAATCCCAATCGCTGATGTTTTCTAAAAACAAAACTTTGGTTGAGGAGAAAGAAACATTCTTTAAACTTGAATTTGGGAAGACACGTTCCTCAACATTAATCTCAGACATCTTAAAATCCAATAGTATATACACTGGATCTAACGTATACTGATAAATTTCGTTCCATCAATGAACAAAAGGCTGTATCATACGTTCCCGTGTTTTAGCATTAATACCAAGGGAACGAATCAACGGTGTTGACCTTCGCCTACAGTTCCGTGAATTGTGAACACTTGAGCAAATTGTTGTGGAGCAGTTGAGAATGTTGTGGAATTGTTGTGGAATATTTGAGAATGTTCCGTCAATTATCCAAATCTTGGCTTGTGCTTACAACACTGAATGATGTGTTGAAGGAAATAGAAAGATCGTCCCATAATTACCATGGATAGTCGATCACAAGACAGGTTCTGCGTCCAATGTTATCATATAGCATCTGTCGATATGCACATATATATCGTCACATTCTGATGGTTATAAGAGTTCATCACGTCGTCACCGGCGTTACATTATACGACGTGGCTCGTTTTTGCTTATCTTTAAAACGAATTTTGCTTGAACCTTAATACTTAGGGAAGAAATCATGTCTTCAATACTTTTAGAAAGAACAATGTATGAAGAAAAGAAGGGTGAATTCCTATTTGCGCCTCTTATTTTTGACGATTGGTTTAAATAAATACCCTTGCAACGTTATTTTTCGCTACAGCTCTAATTATTCCGTCAGGTTTTGATTCATTTCAGGATGTTTGTGGACCGGTATGAGTGACCAGCATACATGAAACATATTTTAATATCTGATATTCTCAACAATGCTGAGCGATTGAAACCGTCTTTTTTTTCTATGTGAATGGATTGCAAGACAGTAATTAGTAGGTTTTATTTAAAATCAATAATAAGTCGAGTCAAGTACAACACACTGAAGACGGCCTTACTGTTGAGGTCGAAATACGTATCTGTCAAGATACAATTAAGTGGTGGAATTCAATGAGATTGTATAAACTCGTCTTATGACAAGTGAAGACATTCCACTAAACAGCTCAAAATAATTTTCTTATTAAAAACCTTGGGAAAGTTTACCGCCGGATTTTGGTCCCTGTGCCCTGGGGAAAAAATCTTCCGACCAAATTCCCGAGGTGTGAAGCTACCTTGCATTTATTTTTCGCCAAAATTTGAACAATAAAATCAACATTAATTCTTAAACTCGCAGCAAGTCGCCAAAAAAGCACTCAAAACAATTATAATAACAAAAAAAATAGCTCGTAACTATAGTTTAAGAAAAGTTTATTCGGGCATATAGTCTATTCGGGCGAATGATCCATTCGGGCGAACGGTCTTTTCGGGCGAGTGGTCCATTCGGGCGAATGGTCTTTTCGGGCGTTTGGTCTATTCGGGTGAATGGAATTCGGGCGTTTGTCATTCGGGCGAATGGAATTCGGGCGAGTGTCATTCGGGCGTTTGTGATAGAACCCACACTGCGTCTTACCGCACGACTAAGGAGGGCCCTAAGAATATTCCGTGGAAATTCCTGAGAATTGCCAGTAAACATTCCTGAGATTTTTTAAAATTTTCCTTAAAAATCTTCGAATTTATTGTGTAAGTTCCGTAAAATCCTCCGTGATAATTTCGAATAATTTCTTGGGAAAATTTCAAAGAATTTCTCCAGGAAAATGAAATCAACAATGGAATTTTCTGAGGAATTCCTAGATGAATTCCCAAAGAAATCCTGAAAGAATTCCGGTGGAAACTTAAAGAATTCCGGTGGAAACTTAAAAATTTCCACTGGGAGATTCTCCAGGAGTTTCTCCGAAAATTCCTCCGGGAGTTCCTCCGGAAATTCTCACAGAAGCTCCACCGGCAGTTCATCCAAGAATTCCTCCAGGATTTTCTCCGAGATTTATTCCGGTAGTTCTATCCTACGGAGGTTCCTCTGCAAATTCCTCCGGGCATTTCTCCAGAATTTCCTTCGGAAATTCATTCAGTCTTTCTTTCTGGAAGCTCATCCGAGAATTTCTCTGGGAGCTCCTCAGGGAATTCTCCGGGAGGTCCTTTGATGATGATGGTCCAGCTACATACCCCTACGAAGGTTTCAGCTAGAAGAGATTTGTCTATAAGATGAATTCTCTAAGATTTTTTCCGAGAATTCTTCTGGTAGCTTCACTAACAGTTCCTCTGGGGGTTCCTTTAAAATTCTCCCGGGATTTTCTTCAGAAACTCTACGCGAAGTTCTTTTGAGATTTCCTCCGAGAGTACTTCTAGGAGTTCCTCCTGCAATTCCTCCGGGAGTTCTTACGGGAGCTTCTCCGACAGTTCCTTCAGGAATTCATCCGGGAGATCCAACGGAAGTTTCTACGAGAATTCCTCCGGGAGTTTACCGGCAGTTCCTCCGGGTGTTCCTCTGAGGAGGATGAACTCTAAAATGAACTTTTGTAAGAATTCCAGGAGGAACTCCTGGAAGGATACCTGAAGAAGTACCTGAAGGAATTCCCGGATAAATATCTGGAAAAAATTCCAGTGAAATACTAGGACGAATTCCTGGAGAAATTCCTAAAGAAATTTCTTGAGGAGTACTTGAAGAATATTCTGAAGTAATTGCGGAAAGAATTCCAGAATGAAATCCTAGAGGATTTCGCTATTGAATTTATGGAAGATATTCCCGTAAAAAATCCTGGAAGTTATCCCGGAGGAATTATAGGAAGAGTTCCTGGAGAAATGCCCGGAGAAGTTCGTAGAAGAATTTCCGAAGGAATTTCTTATAGATTTACGGGTGGTACCTGGTGCTGGGAATTTGGTTTCATCAGTACCCGCTAAGCTGCGGTGGACGACGGAGGTCCTTCGTAGCTTAGTAGGGAAAGCACCTGTCATGCGAACTGGGGTCGTGGGATCAAACCCCACCGAAGGGCCACCTCCAATACCTTTTCCGAACTAAATCTATCACATGTTGTACATATGCATAATCAAGTTTCAGACATAGTAACGTCTGGATGTTTTGGGCAGGATTCTCCTCCCAATCCCTTGCAATATCTTTTTCTTCATAAATAAAAGTGTTTAACCGTCATATTACCTTCTTGGCTGATAATATTGAGCTGGTACTACTTTCGTTTTTGTTTTCGCTACAAAAGACACCCTTCACATACATTTGCGCCAATAAATCAAGTCTGTTCTACCAGATCTCTTAACCCTTTCAGGCCCAAATTTTTCTAAGCGGTATTACGCAGTAAATTTGATATGTTGGATTTGTTTCGTGATTAATACTGGAGACAAAACAAGTTGAAAAATATTTTTTCGGAATGTACTAGATCATCCAAACTGTCCTTGAGTCCGGAACTTGCGATCTACAGATACAATGCGAGCTTTTTTCGTCACTCTAAGCTTGGATATGTACTCAACCAAGTCAATAACATATTCCAGAACTTGCGATCTACAGCCACGAAACTAGATTTTTTTTCACAACTAGAAGCTTGAATATGTATTCAACAATGTCCATAACATACTTCAAAAGACCATGAGACATGGTAGGATGGTTTTAGGATATCCCGGGTCATCCAAACCGTTCTTGAATTCAGAACTTGCGATCTACAGCCACAACTTTCGCATTTTTCTTCGCTTCAAGCTTGGATATGTATCCAACTATATCCAAAATATATTGCTGAAGATCAAGAGACATGGTTAGATGGTTTAGGGATATCCTGGGACATTCAAACTATTTTTGAAGTCAGAACTTGCGATTTACAACCCCCACGCTAACTTCTTTCGTCGCTCCAAGCTTGGATATGTATTCAACTATGTCAATAACATATTCCAGAAACCCCAAAAGTCAACGTAAGATGGTTTTGGGACATCCTGAGTTATCCAAACCGTCCTTGAGTTCAGAACTTGCGATCTACAACCCCCACTTGAGCTTTTTTCGTTGCTTCAAGCATGGATATGAAAAGACGAATGAGTGCTACAATCTTTTGACTCACGCATTTATCTGAAAAACGCCTTCTTTCAAATCACGCGTATGCTCGGAGTACGGCAAATAAGTAGATGATGTCTTCTTTTGAAACATAAATTTTCCCGCACTAATGACGTTATACGTATAACTGTCCCATGTACATAGGAATCCCAGCAAACTTGGGACAAATATGCGTATGATGACTACTTTAAGCATTTGCTTGGAATAAGGCGAATCATAAATGGACGCTTCTAGAGAAGCACAACAACAACAAACTTACTTTTTAAAGCTTCTTAGTGTTTCATCGCCTATACCAATTAGAAGCGACCATTCATGTCATTTGGAAAACGGCGTGAATATAATAGGGTCCATTTTTTCAATGATTGATTTAGGCTTTTAGAAACGAAACATGCATGAATATTTTTAAAGGTATGAAAAAATCTGCGATATGGTGCATTCTCTGGGTAATGGTTTTCGGGTGAATGGTACATCATGGGGAGTGGCTTTCTGGGGAACAATTTTCAAATGAAAGGTTTTCTGGAGTTTGGTTTTTCTGGGGAATGTTATAGAATCCTTACCGACGTGCCCTTACTAAAGGAACCTACTTGTATGAATCGTAAACTATGTCGAATCTGAAACTCTCAACACACGTTTGAGCTCTGCAAAGAAATGCATGCAGATGGCAGAAGTTCATAGTTCAAATAAATGCATGCATGAGGTCCTTTCTACACTGCCATGAGTTGGTTATCAAAAGGCAATGATTTGAACCGCATTTTGAATTGAGGGATGAAATTAAAATTTTCTCGAAAACTCAAGAATCATTTGCTTGCTAACTTCAATGCAAAGGGATGACAGAAATGTCGCATTTTTGACCAAGCAAACCAATTCCGATTCAATTCAGAGACAAGATTTCACGGAAATGGACGGCTAAATTAGATGCAGATCTCAAATTGGAACTCATGACTCATCTTGACCCACTGAATCAACAGTTTGATCAATATTTTCCTGACCTGGCTCAAGAAGATGCTCAATTAGTTCGTTTTCAAACTGTTTCGTTTACATTAGACGTGGCTAGCCTTCCAGATGAAAATCAGAATGAATATTCGGACATGCGGAATGGCCCATCATCTCGTGAATTATTCGGTGAAAATAATTTGAGCCACTTTTGGTGTACATTATACGAAGTTTATCCCAAAGTCGCAGATTCTAGAGGTGCGGTAAGACGTGCGGCTACAAAGCAAGACCATGCTGAGGGTGGCTTGGTTCGATTCCCGGTGCCGGTCTAGGCAATTTTCGGATTGGAAATTGTCTCGACTTCCCTGGGCATAAAAGTATCATCGTGCTAGCCTCATGATATACGAATGCAAAAATGGTAACCTGACTTAGAAACCTCGCAGTTAATAACTGTAGAAGTGCTTAATGCACACTATTTATTTATTGTTTATTGTTTATTGTGTGATTTCATCAACAGACTACAATTGGCCCTAATGATGTATGTAAATATTAATTAATACTAAAAAACGCACATAGTCAAGAAAATATAACATAGAAGCATTGTCAAGATAAAAAATTAAAACAAATAAAATGCAGCCTTATCACATACAATCAACGAAAAAATTCAGAAAATCTACGACGAAGAACGTTCCGCGTCAAGTTGAAGTCGAATAGGAAGAAACTCTATTAAACGTTCTCTGGAGGCCGTAGATTTGCAGTTTCTGCACCGTAGTTAGTGCGACGAAGGGGGAGCCTCAGCATCGATCTGTTCCGTAGCGGTCTTGGTTGAACGTTCATGTTGACTTGTTGTAAAATTCTTTCGCAATCTATTCTTCCTTGGAGTACATCAGCAACACATAGGGCTCTGCCACATCTCGGCGGATACGCAATGGCTCTAAGGCAATCCAGCGACAGCGATCTTCGTAACTAGGAAGATGCAGCGGGTCTCTCCAGTTTAGTCTTCGAAGCGCAAACCGTAGGAAACGCCGTTGAATAGATTCAATGCGTTCTACGCCGTTGTTGTAATACGGGCTCCATACTGACGAACAATACTCTAGTGTAGAGCGCACCAAAGAACAGTACAGCGATTTCAGACAATAGACGTTCGTAAAATTTTTCGCTGTTTTCATGACAAAGCCCAGGGTTCTAGACGCTTTGTCGACAACGTATGAAAGGTGGTGTGAAAATGTCAGTTTTGAGTCTAAAACCACACCCAAATCCTTCACGTGATTCACCCGTTCGAGTGTAGTTCCCAGCAAATGGTAATTGAAGATAATCGGCTCTTTTTTGCGTGAAAATGTGATAACGGAACATTTTGTCGGATTAACAACCATCCGGTTGGTAGTGCACCAATCAGCGAAAGCATTGATTGAACCTAGGAGAGTATGGCAATCGGTAACCGAGCAGATACGAAGGAATATCTTGAGATCATCGGCAAATAATAATTGTGGCCCCTTAACAGAGTGATGGACATCATTGAAATACATGATAAAAATCAGCGGTCCTAAATGGCTGCCTTGTGGTATACCCGACGTTGCACGAAAGTACGATGATCGGTTGTCGCCTAATGCGACCGTTAATTGGCGGTCAGTAAGATACGAGCGAAACCATTTCAAAAGATTCCCACCGATACCTAATCGGTCCAGTTTTGCGATCGCGATGTCATGATTCAACTTTTCGAACGCAGCAGAAAGGTCTGTGTAGATCACATCCGTTTGGGCCCGAGTGTTCATACTTTCCGTGATGTACGAGGTTAGACACAGTGAAACAAACTCCTTCGACGTCCTCACGTCTGTGGAGCGGACGTCCTAACGTCCCTAACTAGCTCACCTCGTTTGGGGGTTCTCAGGGTCGGCTTGAACCTGCTTAGGGGACGCACGGAGACAATAGTGGAACAGTTGACAACAACAATGATCCAAGACCATACCATGCAATTCAGGGCTAGTAGCTTGAAGAAAGGAACCGATTTGATGCATTTCACATACTTTTATTTATTTATGTTTTTATTCTTAAGGGTTAGTTAGTGTTAGAATAATCGTTGCAGCCGTTTTACAATTCTGAGCTCATATCTTGTGTGTATAGCGGGAACCCGCCGGCGAAATGGATGATATCGTTCCTCATGGTCACTCCTGTTTGTTCTTCCCTGGCCCAGAAAGGGGGGGTCGGTTTCGATAGAGGGAAAGCGGGAACTCCTGGTTGCTTGACGCAAGAAAGGGGCAGGGCCGATTTTGATACAGGGTTTCCGGGTCGCTTGGCACCCGGTCGATGATGATGCTGGAATTGTCGTGCGGTCCACACCGGGACTGGTTGCCACCGTAGTGACGAATGTGACCGTCCTATGCCGAACTCCTCTAAACGCACGAGGAAGGGTTTTCTTGGTGGCTTGGCGCCCGGTCGACGATGTTCTTGACGATGGTTCTGGAATTGTCGTGCGGTCCACGCCGGGACGGCTTGTCACCGTAGTGACGGAATATGAGCGTCCTGTGCCAAACCTCTCTAACAGCACGAGGAAGAGTTCTCTTGCCTTCGGCGATTTCACGAGGGGCCAGCCTGCCGCGAGCGTGGAAAAATGTGTTCCGGTGTTTGTCCTCTATTTAATGCGGGACCGAGATAGATGTAGCTTGCCAAAATAAACCGGGTACGGACACGTGTGGCCACGAATATCGGAACTGCCCACTTCCGGATTGTCCTTTGCGGGCGTTGAGGGGGCGAAGATCGTTGTGCTCTCCCTACAAAGGTCTGTCCGCCTAGGTACCGCGCTGGGCTCGGAACCGTCACTAGGGGTCCACTACACTATGGTCATGCACTTAAACCGCCGTAGGCACGGCCGCTACAAGGATCGCTTTCGCTCGGTCGAGGAAGCCTTCCCGGTATCCCTTTAGCCAGCTTCGATTGGGGGAGAAACGGGTGGTAATATTTCCCGTCCGGAGTATTTTGTGGTCTTCAGGGGTCTACTTTCACCACGTTTTTTTTTTTTTTTAATTTTGCTTGGACACTCGCGAAAACAACTGTCTTCCTCGGCGTTCACTGACCAAATACCCCGTCTTCAGTCTTGCTTTTTTTTCTCCTCCTTTCTTTCCTTCTTTTCGCCCCGGATGTACTTCCAATATTCCACTCGCCTCGAAGGTAGGGGTGGCAGCAGCGTTAGTGCGTACACGATTGAGACGGAATACACCGATAGTTGACAATTTACCCATGTATTCCGCCTTTTGGGTACTCCATGCATAGTCTCACAAATATTGAGTTTTATTAATTAGTTAAGAGTTATGTGCATTGGTGTCTCATTGTTGTCGCATTCGGTAACAACAGTAAATTCGTAGTTGTGGAGCGCTCAGTTACAAAGCCATGCTGGTCTGTGTTGATGTGTTGCTTGCTGTGTGCACTGACGTAATCAATGATAACAAGTTCAAATAGCTTCGATACGGCGCATAACGATGTAATTCCCCTGTAGTTATTAACATCGCGCTTGTTACCCTTTTTATATACAGGAAACATTTCGGCTATTTTCCAACAGGAAGGGAATACTCCGCTGGAGATTGAAAGCTGGAAAATCTTTTGAACTGGAGCCAGTAGCCATTCGATACTTCTTTTAATAAAACAGGATGGCACCCCATCAGGAGCGGGCTTATATGAACCCTTGAGTTGAGATGCGGCTTTAGTAATAAGTTCAGCACTCACGCCAATGCTAACCAGCTGTTGGTTAGCCAAGCGGACGTTCTCGGCTGCGGAGGTAATAAAGTCAGCAGACAGTAACTCTTCTTCGAACACATTGGAAAATTTAGCCGAAAAAAGGTTGCAAATGTCCTGTAGCGTGTCAGCAGTTTCGTCATTGAGAAACATGGATGAAGCATGAAGGTAAGGTACACCGGGGCAAGTTGAAACGGTTTTTTCAAAGTTGAACTTTGAAGTGCTATAAAAAAATCGCTCTTTGATAAATTTTGAATCCGTTTGCGGTGTTTGCTAGTTCGGGCCAAAGATTATACATAAAAAATAAGCAACCTCACCAAACTTTTTTATAAATATTTTGTATACTGAAATTACTTTTTTATATGCATCGTTTCAACTTGCCCCGCGTATCGGGGCAAGTTGAAACACTGTACTATATAAGGTACACTGGGGGAAGTGGAAAAAGGGGGTAAGTGTAAAAATCGACTCGAAAAATTGGAATTGTACATACTTTACAGTTTTTACCACATCATAGCATCATGCAATGTTATACTTTGATGCTCACACTAATACTATGTTGAAATTTGTATAACACATACACTAACACGGTTAACGCTTGAACTGTAATTTTAGGTTTCGCGAAAAATTTATATTTGCATTCATAAAATCAATTCTTATTTGCACCAATTGTTCTTTTTTCAAGTGAATTTATATCACAGGTGACCATTACAATACAATTAAACTAATCCCATTCAATTGGTAGTGGTTTGTACCAAGAAAGCACATAATTCAAAGATTTTACACTTACCCCAGGTATCAAACACTGCGGGGGAAGTGGGTAATGTTCTAATCACGCATTTTATTTCTTCCATCCAGGGTTTATTTCGATAGCTGTGAATCTTAATATGTTTTTTCTTTGTTATCATTGTGATCCCAGTGGTGATTGGACTCATATAAATGAGAAAATGCCTGATTAATCCACCTATCGGTACTGATGCCTTTCACATGTTTTCCATATGAAAAAAAAATATAAGAAAGTTCAAAATAGCACTGATAGGTAAATATATTGTATAATTCACATTAATTTTCATTCTTAACAAGTTTCGCCGTTGAATGCAATTTTTTTTGCGAAAAAATCGGTTAAGGACAAGTGCTTAAGAATAGCTGGTAATTTTGTATGTGCTTTGCGAACACACATACATACAAATACGCACATACAGACATCATCTCAATTCGTTAAACTAAGTTGATTAGTTTATAACCCTGTAAGTCCCATTTTTCCTTTAAAATGTTCATCTTTGGGGCGAACATATAGAATTTACGTACACTTAGTGTCCGAGAAGGCAAAACCAGCCCTCTCCTAGCTATTACGAGAATTCCTTGAGGATCTATTCCGTTAAGGTAATGAAATTATTCCACAAAAGATACTCAGAGTAATTATTGTATTGATTTTAGTTATATGTAACTACTCATCACTATTGAAGGTCAAGGCAACATGGGTTTTCCACTTACCCCATCCCACTAGGGTAAGTGGAAAAACAACTCCTAATTTTAAAATCTATTTCCGTAAATTTCAAGCGACCAAAATGGTATGAATTACCGCACAGTTGGTGCAAAATTGACTGTTTTTGATAGCCCATTTTGATTGAACGCATTTAAATCATTTAAACTGGTTTTACACGAATTCAAACATGCACTATCGATTTTTCCTTTTCCACTTCCCCCAGTGTACCTTACAGTAAACTGGCCCAGATTACTATGGGAGAAAAAATGTTGTTGATTTCCACGGGCACCCCAAATTGTGTCTTTGGATAAGAAAATCAATCTCTGAAAATTTCAGCTCAATCGCTTGTTGCATAAGCTGGCGCATTTGATTTGAAGTTTGTATGGGATTTCAACCAAAATGTATAGGAAAATACACCTCCGTCACTCATTCGATCTGGAAATTGGTTCTGATTGCTCGATTGAGCTCAGAATTGCAAAAACGACAGTTGGTATGCTACAGAACATTTTCACAGAACATTGCATGATGATTAAATGAACTTTTATATAATTTTCGGCTGATTTATTAGGAGCTGATTTGTGTATTTTTCGGTTTTTTATCGAATCGCATCAGCCGAAACCTATATAAAAGTTCATTTAATCATCATACAATACAATAGTTCTGTGAAATTGTTCTGTAGCATACAAACTGCCGTTTTTGCAATTCTGAGGTCAATCGAGCAATCAGAAACAATTTCCAGATCGAATAAGTGACGGAGGTGTATTTTCCTATACATTTTGGGTGAAATCCCCATACAAACTTCAAATCAAATGCGCCAGCTTATGCAACAAGCGATTGAGCTGAAATTTTCAGAGATTGATTTTCTCACCCAAAGACACAATCCTGGGGGGTGCCCCGTGGAATTAGACAACTTTTTGTTTCCTGGGCCAGTCTAATATACAGACATAAGCTTTTTTTACCGTATTAAAATCACAATATATGTACTCAGTGTGACTCAAGATGCACGAGGTTGTAAAGGTGACTAAATTTGCATAAGAGTACACAGATAGAAAAATCCACTGAAATTTACGCTAAAAATCATGCACATAAATGGAACACCATTATTAGCGTAATTTCATACGGGATATAGCCTAAATGTATACAATATTCGACGTGAATCGTCAATATTGCATACAAGTTGTAAGCAATCTTGTTAGCAAGAGGAGCATTTCAGCGTAGAATGGCGTAAATTTTCGCATGTCAAGTTTTACGCGCTGTTTATTTTTCATTATTTTTTTCTGTGTACCATGTATTTTTTTTTTAAGGTGAAGGTGGGTTGAGTACCAAAACAAAGCTTTGAAAGTATTGGTACAATAAAAACTGTCATATACTGTAGTAGTTTGGTGTCGTATTTATAAAAAAACATAAAATATTAGTAGGGTGGTTCAAAAAACGACCCAGCTCCAACACGCTCGCTCGATTCCGTTCCATGCTCCGAGTGTTCTCCAAAACCCGAATCGAACAAAACCTGGGTGAGCACAAGGTTCAAGTTTGTATGAAAACTAGTATGTGAAACTAGACCTTTCATTACACTGGCTACAGCGACTCCCCTCCAAACGCTGGCGAAAAGAAAACCCACATAGCTGAAAGCAACATTCCAGAGACTTCACTGAACGAAAATCGCACCACAGGAAAGAACCATTGATTACGTAACGCAAAAAAATAGCATTTTATATCCCGCTCACCCCCATGTCACACTTTCTGTACGAAGTATCTGCCCCTGGTGCAGATATCACAGACAAATTCTGTCTATTTTGTTGAATTACACGTTTCACTGATTCCTTCTGAGAAGCCTGATTATCATGCTAAACAAGGATTTTATCGATCGTTAAGTAATTTGCGTTTGATCATTTAGTAGTTTGTCAATAATTTATTCCAGGTGCTGATTTCCAAAATGTGTTGTATGGTGGACTTCTAGTGCAAAGGTTTTTCTACAACTCTGCCTGATGGTTTGTTGTTAGAATTCAACTAATAACGGAGTTATAGCGCTAGTAGCAGTAACTTAAACTGAATTATTGAAATTTCGTTATCATTTAGTCTAAGTTACTGAAAATATTGCTGTAACTACGTTACTAGTGGATCGAACACAAATTACTAAATGATCGATAACATCCTTGATGCTAAAGACTCGCAACCTCGATTAAAATCGACTTCCAACTATTGGAACGACCATTCAATATGCATTGTCTATGGAGTTAAAGCTCTTGAATATTTCATCCATTTTGTTAAGAAAATTATTTTGAGCTTTTTAGTGGAATGTTTTCACTTGTCATAAGACGAGTTTGTACAATCCCATTTAATTCCACCACTAAGTCGAGTCAAGTACGAGACACTGAAGACGACCTTACTGTTGAGGTCGAAATACGTATCTGTCAAGGTACAATTAAGTGGTGAATTAAATGGGGTTGTACAAACTTGTCTTATGACAAGTGGTATTTCATCCAGTCATATGGTCTCCCCCCTCGCCAGCGCCCAATGACGGAGTGCCACAATCAGAATAATTTTAAATTCAACCTCGCCATATCAACTGTCAGTCATACAAACCTGAAACGACCTGTGCACGATAAGCCCCTATTTAAACCAGCCCAAACCATCAAACGACACCCAAAATATGAAACATCATCGACTGAGCCTGGCGGAGCAAAATCATTTTTGAACCACCCTAGTTATTTGCTGCTGTCGGTGCTGCCGGTGTTTACATTCGCTCCGCGATCAGTTTTTCATAGTTTTTTTCTGGCAAAAATAGCAGTTTTTATAAAGTTTTCGGTTCAAACAAGTGACTGATTTCAAAAAGTTATGTTTCACTTGCATTCCATCAACATTTCGGGCTGCTCATGTGCGGAGAAGTGAGTAAAAACTTGATTTTTCCAATGCCCTTTGAGAAGAAGTGAAGTGCAGTGATAACCCCACCAAATCGCGAACGGCTATTAAATTGGCACGAGATTGCTGATTTATGATATAATTCGAGCCGAAATACATGGGATTCTTCGAAGAAACATGTTCATTATCAGGGGAAGTGAATAAATATGCTGTGAACAGGTTAGTAATTCGAATATTGAACTTTTGTTCGAAGCTGTTCGATGCATTCGAATATTTGTGGGAGAGGAGTGCGGGAGGTGTGGGGTTGCCCCGTGGAAGGTCAGGTGCCATATTGACGGCCATCGTGGTACTCTTCCAACTATGTCCTTAAGATTTTGATTTTCTTTCTAGAAATTAGCTTAAAATTGTCTCCTGTTTAAGAAACACTGATGCAATAGTACACAGATAAAAATATGTCTAGTCTTTTAAATCGAAATAAATTTAAACTGTGCTTGCTTGTAAAATTCAGTCAAAATAAATTGAATATCGAATGTTAATTCGTTTGATGGGATAAGCTGCTATTTTACACGTCGTTGAATTTTCAAAATTTTTTGCTGTGTAGGCTTTGTTCTAAAAATTTGAAAACCAAATCCCAAATTGTGTTGCTTTATCTTGATATTTACTCGCATAAAAGTCATATTCCAGATATTGATACTCTTTTACTCAAAAAATAAACTTAAATATGATCCATTCAATTGTCTCATATCAATGTATACAAAATTAAATAAAGAATATTATGTAAAATTTATGGAAAGATTGCATTCTTTTCAATTTTTTTCGTATTTCTTCATGCAAACCATGTTTGGCAAACGGCAAATTGCTCGAGCCGGAGAAAACTGGCATGGGACTCTTCTGCGAATAAGAGCAGTATACAACAAAGTCACAAGGGTTTTCAGGGACCAAATTCTAGAGAACGCACTACGCTGGAAATTTATCAGATTGATTGCCTCCTACTGGTGACCACTCGGATTACATTTCAGGATGGTTCATTATTTGGTTCACTTGAATTGTGCGCTTCATATATTCGATTGTGGCTTCTTAATAAATTTACATTAACTAACCAGCGTATTTCTCATCAACTCCTCGATTGGAGAAAGAGGAGGCTGATGAAGTGAAAGGTGGAGTTAACGAAATGTTTACAAGCTCTTTGTTTTATTTGAGAGCCAGTGCTCACTACGAGGAAAAGTAGATTAAGAATCTCAAAACTAGACCATGCAGTTTAAACATGACCCCTTTTCATTTTACTTTTTAGTCGAGATTGTAGGAGGGTTGATCGTGATTATTTTCATTATTTACCTGATCAGACAAATGATATTTCAATATCCGGTATTACTGTACATGAAATTGTAACAGCATTAGAAGCATTAGATGCGTCCAAGGGTCCTGGACCCGATGGAATTCCCCCTTTATTACTAAAACAATTAGCTACTTCATTTGTAAAACCATTATTTTGGCTTTTTAATAAATCATTAGCTCATGGAGTATTCCCACATTTATGGAAAAAATCTTATCTTCTTCCAATTTTCAAATCAGGCAAACGCTCAGACGTACAAAATTATCGGGGCATTGCAATTATATCATGTATACCGAAATTGTTTGAATCTATTGTGAACATGAAACTCTTTGAACAGGTTAATCTGCCGTTCTACGCATGCTTGTACCAAATTCAAAAAACGACAAATGAGAAAATGGCATTTGAAATTGAACACTAATTTTCATTTCTGGCGCATAACAATAATGCAATATAAGATTATTACATCACAGAACTATTCAGAAGACTTAATTTCATTGAAATCAATCTTATTTTTCACTCACAAATAGAATTTGCGACAACGATCATGAAAATAGTTTGGCGGGACAGTTATGCTGAGAAATAGAGCACTTGTTTTATGGTTTCTACGCATATCAGCCCCGTTCAATGCATGATTTCGTGAATGACTACTGCGATTGACATATGTCTCCACATGCTTTATCTATGGAAGTGAACCTGCCACGTGGTTGAAGTGATCATGTCGCTTAGAATGAGTATTGTACAAATTGCCCCCATTAAACCAGTGCAACAGGCTAAGATTGCAAGATCTAAACAGAAAATGCTATTTCAATGTGTGTTGCTCCATAATATAACAGAATCCGCCATAATGATGAGTTTAATCACCGCGAGACTATTATGCGTAGAAATTAGGCAATGGGACAAATAGACTTGATGTTGTTTTCAATGATTTTCCGAACAAAGTTCGAAATCTGTTAGAGTTTTCTAAAAGTATACATCAAAATAGACTGCTCTATGGTGAAAAGTCAAAATCCACAAAAACTAACATGGGACAACTATGCATAGAAGGGCAGTTAAGCACTTGATCACAAATCGCCAACATGGTTTCTTTAAAGGCAGATCCACTGCCACTAATCTCTTAGACTTCGTGACATTTTCACTTGCTGCAATGGATAGAGGTAACTCTGTTGAAACTTTGTACACGGATTTCAGTAAGGCTTTCGATAGAGTTGACATCTCTTTATTACTCTTTAAGCTTCAGCGATTAGGTTTTTCGGAATACTTTGTTAGATGGATTGAATCATATCTTAGAGATAGATAGGGGGGCAGCAGGGACTTTGTCCAAGGGCTTGACGACCCCTCCCATGGCCACTGCGAGTTAGACCGGGACCATCGTCCCTAACCCCTAATCCCAAGGCGTCAAGCGACCCGTGCCGAGGGGATGCATGGCCAGGGGGTGAAATAATAAGCTAGGCCTTTAACGGAGCCTGTGGGGTACCTGGGCACCCTCCACAGTAATTGTCCCTTACCGCGTTATGCTGGGCTCTGGCGTGGTGGACCTCTTTTCCCGAGCAACTCGTGGGACCAAAATGGAAAACCAAGTCAATTCTTCAATTAGTGGTAGTAATGTAGGCGACAACCCCTTCGCAAGAGGTGGGTTGTTCAGGTCTCCGCCTAGGAGGCCAGAGGCAATAGTCGGCAGCTCAGTGCGCAGCGCCAGCATGGGTCACTCAACCTTCCTCTCGGCTATAAAAACGCCGGTAGGGGTTATTGACGGCCCATGGCTTGTGGAGGCGATGAACCGCAAACGCGATGGGCTTTCGGCCTTCGAGGTGGCGACGGAACAGCTGGACGCCATCATCGACTTTGCGTCATCGAAGCATAATATCAGCAAGGACCTCAAGAGGAGCTTGCAGAAACTTCGAAAGTCGATGCTGGACGCCAAGCTGGAGAGGGCGGTCGGGACGGCCAAGTGTAAACCCGTGAAATCGGTGGAGTCGAGGTCTACCCAGACTGAGGCCCAAGGATTCGCAGACTCAGGCAAGGTCGAATCGACCGAAGGCGTGCCAGCTAAGACGGTGGTGCCAAAGTCTACCCAGACTGAGGCTCAAGTATTTGCAGGTACGTCGGGGTGACTGCTCCAACGGAGCAGACACAAAAACGGGGAGACAGTCTCCAGGGGATGAGCTCCCTGGGGCCGCCCAAAACGCGGAGGTTACTACCCCGAACAAGGGTAGTGGGGCTGGAAGCTGAACCCCGGTCAGGTACCTCCAAAACTGGGGGAGGAAGGACCTGGAAAGGTCCGTCCACTCAGGCAAGACGGTGGTAAGGATTACGGCAGGCTGAAAGTTCTCAGCCGCACCAGACCAGGGAAATAGAGGGAATGACGCCTCCTGGACCCTGGTCAAGAACAAGAGGAAACCGAAGACGTCAAGGGCCGAAAAGAAGGCCCAGGCGAATGAGGGTAGCAAGAAGTCTAGGGTAGGCGCCAATCGCTCCAGGGGCGATGCCCTAGTCATCACGGCGGACGAGGCTAAGTACTCGGATGTTTTGAAGGCGATGAGGAGTGACGTCAAGCTCGGTGAACTCGGCGCCGACGTACGTCGAATAAGACGTACCCGGATGGGCGAGATGATACTCGAGCTGAAGCGGGGCGTCTCGCAAAAGGGCGCCGCCTACAAGAAGTTGGCGGAGGAGGTCCTAGGCGAGACGGTCAAGGTGAGGGCACTCACGACGGAGGTGAATCTAAGGGTTAAAGACCTGGACGAGATCACTGAAGTCGAAGAGCTCGTCACGGCACTGCGGCGACAGTGTGAAGTGGAGACGCCCACCGCAGCCGTTCGGCTACGGAAAGGTCCGGCAGGGACGCAGGTAGCATTGGTTCGGCTATCTGCAGCGGACGCCTCCAAGGTAGTCAAGTTAGAGAGCGTCAAGGTGGGATGGTCGGTATGCCCTGTGCGCATATACGAGCAACCCGAAGTTTGCTTCAAGTGCCTGGAACCGGGGCACAAGCAATGGGACTGCAAAGGCCCTGACAGAAGCAATCTCTGCCGACGCTGCGGATTGCTGCACGAACCCTCCCAATTGTTTGATTTCTTCCAGCAAAGCTGTGAACAGCAAGCACCCCATGGGGGGGTTCAATGTGCCCGGCGTTTAAGCGTGCTGCAAAATCAAAGTGCAGGTAAAGCAGCTGGCTTGCTCGGCTTCGCCCGAGTGTTTGGTGTGTGCAGGTTTAGAGGAAACAGCGGAACACGTGTTGTTCGTGTGCTCACGTTTTCGCGCAATGCGTGACCACATGCTTGCCACATGTGGTCTGGACACTACCCCGGACCACCTAGTTCGGAGGATGTGTAAAGACGAAGTTGGCTGGAACGCCGTTTTATCGGCTATCGCCCAAATCGTCTCGGAGCTACACAGAAGGTGGCGCGTGGACTCAAGGATGGCTAGTTCAGGCGCAAATAAGAGGTGGTCCAAGGGATCGGAGTCGGCTTCATGGGTCATACCGGTGGTCATGCTCTGTGGTCGAACTCGATCCTTTTATCGAACAAGTGGCCGCGCGAAGAACAACATGGTATCGTCGCTTTCGCGGCGTCGGTCAACCGGGCGGGTTCCGAGCCCGAGGACGGAAAGGGGTCCTCGTCAAGGCTGGGGCAGGCGCAGGCCTGCAATTTGGGGTGCACGCGGCATCATCATTCTTGATACCAGTCGTGCAGAGGGAAGCAGGCGCGAAGTCGACCCTGCCCACCTTCCGAGGACATAGGGCGTGGTAAGGCCACCTGGAAAGCCGGCAATGCGCTGGCACGATACCATGGTGTTCTTCTAAAAAAGCGAGTCACGATGTTCGATGCTGCAAGGACACGCAGCTAACCTCGAGGGTGCGTCATGCACTGGCCCCCCTTTGAAGCATTACTTCTGGTTGTACCGAAGGGACGATGGGCTTGGCGGCAATGGAAACGGTTTAGCTGGTCGGGGATGCAGTCCTGCCTCCCTCATTGGAGGTGGCCCCTAACCCAGCACTTCCTGGTCAACCCAGGATGTCTGTTGAGCAGATTCCCCATCCATTGTTTAGGAAGAAAAAAAATATCTTAGAGATAGAACACAGTTAGTGCGTAAATTGTCTTCGCCAATTAAAGTTACTTCTGGTGTACCACAAGGATCACACTTAGGTCCATTATTGTTCATTCTTTTTGTTAATGATATAACACTCATATTAAAACGCCTTAAGGTCCTTATTTATGCCGATGACATGAAATTGTACATGGAAATTTGTGATGATGCTGACTTAGCCGTATTTCAACAAGAAATTGACGATTTTTATAACTGGTGCTCAAAAAACCTTCTCGATATAAACGTGAAAAAATGTAGCATAATTTCATTTACTAGAAAGCAGATATTACAAAACATTACCTGTAAGCTAGGCCAGGAACGAATGATACGATGCACAAATGTGAGAGACTTAGGGTTATTATTAGACTCCAAGTTGACCTTTGTAGAACATTATAACGTCATTATTCATAAAGCACATAACATGCTTGGATTCATTAAACGTTTCAGTTATCATTTCAATGACCCTTACACGATAAAAACACTCTATGTGTCCTACGTCAGATCAATATTAGAATACTGTAGCATTGTCTGGTCACCCTATCAAGAAGTCCACTCAAATAGAATCGAATCAGTATAAAAACAGTTTTTGCTTTTTGCTCTTAGAAAGTTAGGTTGGTCAACCCTACCGCTTCCGTCATATGAATCTCGGTGCCTACTAATTAATATCGAAACACTTAAGAAAAGAAGAGAAGTTGGTTGTGTAACATTCGTTAATGGTTTAATCTCACATCAGATAAAAGCAGAAAGCCTTCTGTCAGGCTTGAACTTTTATGCACCTACGCGTACCTTTGAGAAATCGTGACTTATTTTAACTAAATCTGCAACGCACATCCTATGCTAAAAATGGACCGCTCAACTCTATGATGAACATATATAATAAATATTGTGAGGTCATCGACATATCAATGTCTAACACGCTAGTGAGGAAAACAATGAATAGTATAGCATAATAGTTGTCTAGTGATTAAAACAGATAGTGTTTAAGTGAAACAATGTGTTTGTAGTCTACAATGCTTGACGAAATAAATAAATAAACAAATAAACATTCACGGGATGGGCGGCGGATGGGTGGGATGGGCGCAAATTTATTAAATTTGTTTTCAGCAGTTTGGACCTTTTTATAAATTTATGTTTTCCGAATGTATTGTTGAATTTTAGACCATGTTTAATTTTAGAAAAAAGAAAATAATTGTGAGGGTGACGTTTTAAATCTTTGTTTCAACTTGCCCCGCATCACACATTTCCCCGATGGGTTTGAATTACGGAGCGATTTCAAACGACCGACATACAAAAATTAAAACGGATCTCCCATCGATTTTTCATAATCATAATGCTTTTTCAATATCGAATGATTACTTACCGTGAAAATTTGGTGAAAACACTCTTCCAAACACCATTTTGAGACCTGTTTTATTGACATGACAAAAAGTTGATTAAAATTTTGCAAAGGGCGAAAAATAAACATAGGCAGGGATTGCTTCTTTGAAGCCGCAATCTTCTGGGAATGGCCGTCAGAAGGTGCGTTCAGGGGAGTACTTTGTTGTAAAAAATAATCAGGGCATTCGGTAATTTCCTTTCCGAATTACAGCTTCCGTTTCAACTTACCACGCATTTCAACTTGCCCCGGTGTACCTTAATCCGATTTCCTTGCGCTGTTCATTTATATAATTCCAGAAAGATTTCGGGTGAGTTTTTAGGCGTTGTTGGATCCTTCTTTGATAGCGTCGGAAAAGGAACCAACTTAAGCGCTTGTACTGATAATTTATACTGACATAGTATCGTTTCAAAGAAAGTGAACGGAATTTAGTGAACCTTTTTAAAGCAGCCTTTAATTCCTTCTTAGCACCTTCTTCCATCTTAACACCAAGCTGCGAGGTGGCTCTGTCACAGTGTGGGGATGTAATGCCAATAAGAAGAAGAAGAAGAAGAAGAAGAAGAAGAAGAAGAATATCTCCAAATAAGGACGAGAGCAAGAAACAGATTTAACATTGAAGACAATTTGAGATTAGCTTTATCAGATACGCAACCTTGTATATCGAAGGTGTTATCACACATGCAAGTACAGACATTGCACTGAATGAATTACTGCTGAAGAATTAAAATGATTGAAAAATATTTGAATAAGAAAAGATATTGAAATTAAACAACTTAAGAATTTTGTTCTTCATTTCGGCATGACTTTGCTAAAGGGGGTCACGATCCCAAAAAGGATGGAACCACTGTACTATGAGGTAGTATCTTTGTTTAAATAAAACTAAATGATCATTCTGGGAAGATAATTGCTTTTCAGTACACCCTTATAAAACAACGCTGCGTTATTTTCAGTCTTAATTCCCGAGTAAATATGGAGAGAATTTTGAAAAATATTTTTTCTATTACTGGTTTATGAATCTGCGCCAAGAATAGCACATCTGCCAGGAATGGAACGTCTGCCAAGAATATCCGTCCTCGTCAATTTTCGTTTCAACAATTGGACCACAATAGAGATAAGATAACGATGATTCTTTAAACTAGCATCCCTGTCCGCAGAGCCATTGCGCCTAAATAGGGCTGAACGTGAGCAGAGCATAATTGCGGCATATTCTCTGTGAAAACCGAACCCACGTTGTTTAGCAATACGTAACTAG